>NW_026652276.1:6849047-7136822 GCF_009828535.3 Hylobates moloch
TTTTTTTTTTTTTTTTTTTTTTTTGAGACAGAGTTTCGCTCTTTGCCCAGGCTGGAGTGCAATAGCGTGGTCTTGGCTCACTGCAACCCCAGACTCCCGGGTTCAAGTGATTCTCCTGCTTCAACCTCTTGAGTAGTTGGGATTACAGGCGTGCGCCACCATGCTCGGCTAATTTTGTATTTTTATTAGAGATGGGGCTTCACCACTTTGGCCAGGCTGGTCTCGAACTCCTGACCTCAGGTGATCCACCTGCCTCGGCCTCCCAAAGTGCTGGGATTGCAGGGGTGAGCCACTGCGCCAGGTCCTTCACAAATCGCTAAATGAGTTTTCCCAGGGCCAATGAGGAGCTGCTGAGTTCTGAAAGCCTCCCCTGTTGACTTACTAGACCCGGAGCACTTGGAGACTGGCTCGTGTTAGCAGTGCAGCCTCACAGCCTCCCAGAAATCCAGGCTTGGCCAGGTGCAGTGGCTCACACCTATAGTCCTGGCACTTTGGGAAGCTGAGGCAGGAGGATCCCTTGACCCCAGGAGTTTGAGACTAGCCTGGGCGACATAGGGAAACCCTCTACAAAAACAGTTTTAAAACTTAGCTGGGTGTGGTGGCACATGCCTGTGGGCCCAGCTACTCAGAAGGCTGAGGCAGGAGGATCCCTTGAGCCCAGAAGTCACTCATCCTTGTGCCCTCCACTCCAGCCTGGGCAACAGAGCAAGACCGTGTCTCAAAAAAATAAAAAATAAAAAATCCAGGCTTTAGATAGAAGGGCTTCTGGGAGCCTACAACTGAATTAAGTGAGAAAGGGCAGGTACTGTCAGTTTGGGGGGGCAACGTATTGCATAAGACTGCCTCAGAAAGTCAAACTGCTTTGGGACTGGTGCCTCCCACATAAGAGGTGGTCAACAAATCCTCGATGACTTGATTTCAGGACAGAGCACTGGAATGACTTCTGCAAAGTGAGGCTGTACATACTGCTTAGAAATGCTGCAAAGATGCCAATCTTAGCAAGGAAGGTTGGAAGGGAAATGTTAAAACCAGGAGAGCACAGGGGTAGGTGAACCACTGTGTTCCATCGGTGAGGGGGTCACGAAACAGCACTGAAAATAATTTCCCCAGAAGATGGCCTTCCACCTCCCGCCGGGGATGGCTCACAGGTGGACGGTGTGTGGGCGACGTCAGCACTGCCAGTGAAACCACCCAGTGAAAGAAGCAGGGTGCAGATATGAACACGAATGGCCCCATCTAAAAAGAATGTCTCTGTGATTTAGCTCACAGTAATGGAGATAAGGGAAGTCAGATGATTTTTAATTCCTGTCCGAGGCTCTATTTTCTACGTCTTCTATGATACACATGTAACTCACCAACAGACAAAAGGACAACGGCTGGCCATACTTCAGAGTCACCAGGAGGCTTGAGTCTCAGCCCTCAGGTCTGTGGTGACGTCTGTGTTCTGCACGTGTTTTTCAACACAACATACTTCAACTACATTCACTCTCAACAACCTGCAAAGGTAAAGGTGGCTTTGGAAGAGTGAAGCCGGGAAAAAGGCTTGTTCCCACTTTCCACGGAAGGAACTTCTCTCTGCAGTCTGTTCAGAAATAAGCTCCCCAAGCAAACGTGCAATGAACGAAAACACACACTATCTAAAACAATTCACTTGGGCTTTAATTTTTTTTTTTAACAAGGTCTTGCTCTGTACCCAGGCTGGAGTGCAGTGGCATGATCACAGTTCACTGCAGGCTTGACCTCCTGGGCTCAGCCATCCTCCTGCCTCAGTCTCCCCAGTAGCTGGGACTACAGGTGCATGCCACCATGCCCAGCTAATTTTTTGTATTTTTTTGTAGAGACAGGGTTTCACTATGTTGCCCATGCTGGTCTCAGACTGATGGGCTCAAGTGATCCTCCTGCCTCAGCTTCCCTCCTCCCTCCTCCATCTCTACAGAAAAAAAAAAAAAAAAAAAAAATACAAAAAAAACTGAAGGGATAACAGGCATGAGCCACCACGCTTCCCAGCACTTTGGGAGGCCGAGGCAGGTGGATCACCTGAGGTCAGGAGTCCAAGACCAGCCTGGCCACATGGTAAAACCCTGTCTCTACTAAAAAAATACAAAAATTAGCCAGGCATGGTGGTGCGTGCCTATAACCCCAGCTACTCAGGAGGCTGAGGCACAACAATCACTTGAACCCAGGAGGCAGAGGTTGCAGTAAGCCGAGATGCCGCCACTGCCCTCCAGCCTGGGCGACAGATTGAGACACTGTCTCAAAAAAAAAAAAAAAAAATGGCAGGGCACAGTGGCTCACACCTGTAATCCCAGCACTTTGGGAGGCTGAGACGGGTGGATCATGAGGTCAAGAGGTGGAGACCATCCTGGCCAACAGGGTGAAACCCCATCTCTACTAAAAATACAAAAATTAGCTGGGTGTGGTGGCACATGCCTGTAGTCTCAGCTACTCTGGAGGCTGAGGCAGGAGAATCGCTTGAACCTGGGAGGTGGGGGATGCAGTGAGCCAAGATCACGCCACTGCACTCCGGCCTAGCAACAGAGCGAGACTGTGTCTCAAAAAAAAAGAAAAGAAAAAGGAAAACTTCACAGAAAAGTTAAGTTAATAAATGCAGTTTAAAGAAGGGAAGCTGGCCAACATCATGAGTCATCAGAGAGATGCAAATCAAAAACACTGTGAGAGACCACCACACACCTGTTGAGATGGCTACCATCAAAAAACCAGAAAATAACAAATGCTGGTGAGGATGTGAAGGAACCAGAACCCTTGTACGCTGTCGACGGAAATGCCAAATGGAGCGACTGCTACGGAAAACAATATGGGAAGTTCCTCAAAAAATTAAAAATAGAATTACCATATAATCCAGCAATTCCACCTCTGGGAATATACCCAAAAGAGCTGAGAGCAGGGTCTTGAAGAGATATCTGCACACCCAGGTTCACGGCAGCATTATTCGCAATAGCCACGAGGTGCAACTCAAATGTCCATGGACAGATGAATGGATAAACAAAATATAACGTATACATATAATGGAATATTATGCAGCCTTCAATTGTAACATCATAGGCCACAGCATGGATGAACCTTGAAGGCACTGTGCTAAGTGAAATATGCCAATCACAAAAAGACAAATATTGTATGATTCCACCTATGCGAGGTACCTGTAGTAATCAAATTCATAGCAACAGAAAGTGGAATGGTGGGTGCCAGGAGCTGGGGGAGGAGGAAACGGGTACAGAATTTTCATTCTGCAAGATGAAAAAGGTGTGAAGATTCTGCTGCACAACACTAAGGCAACTGAACTGTATGCTCCAGATGGTTAAGATGGTAACATTTATATTATGTCTTTTACCACAATTTTAGAATTTTTTTAAAGGCAGTGGGGGAAGGCCATATTGAGTGGCCTATTTTGTTGTCTTCATGCAGTCTCTGAAGAAATTTGTGTCCGGTAACTCACGCTGCAGCCATCACCACATCTACCTTCTTTCATTTTGGGCCTGATAACCCACAGAACAATTCTAAAGCAGTTTAAAAAAAAAAAAGTCAACCCTCTCTCCAATCGCTTTTACGAGGCAAAAAGTGATCCTGATCCCCAGCGCTAACAAACAAAAAATAAAACGACACATAAATCCCATCTGGGAATACAGACATGGAAACCTACGCAACAGAAATCAGCTGAAGAGTGCACCCCAATTAGCTGGAATTAGCGGTGGAATGCAAGGCCGGCGCCCCGAGGGAAGGCGCTCCAGGAAAGGAGGGTGACTCACTGTTCACTTTCTATGTGTCTGTAATGTTTGGAATGACTACAAAGGCTTTTATTATTCCTACAATAAAAAGAGTTATGCACATCCGAAGTTTTGTAAAACCCTGATCTCAGAAATGATACCACTCAAGACACATATTCCACAGGAGGTAACTGTCTAAACTGCTCATTTTCAATCCCAGTTGGGCCTATCGAGTCACCTAGGATGCTTTTAAAATTAAAAAGCCAGAGGTCCCAGCTCCAGGCCAATAGAACCTCTAGGGGAAGGACCTGAGCAATATCTTTAACCCTCACAGCTGCTTCTGATGCACAGGAGGAGGAGAAGTCCCGTCAAGGTTTTCAGATGGGTTAAGGCTTCTCTACATTTAAGATTCCATCCAGCCAGTCCTTCAGCATCAGCGTTCCCAAGTGTTTTGAGTTCTGACCAACACGGCGAGAACTAAAGCAGAAGCGCTCTAGAAACAAAGGGGGAGTGTGTGTGTGTGTGAGTGTGTATGAGAGAGCGTGTGTGTGAGTGTGTATGAGAGAGCGTGTGTGTGCGTGTGTGTATGAGTGTGTGAGTGTGTGTGAGAGTAAGAGCATGTGTGTGTGTGTGTGTGAGACAGCGAGTATGTGTGTGAGACAGCGAGACTGTGTGTGTATGAGAGTGTGTGAGAGCGTGTGTGTGTGTGTGTATGTGAGTGTGTGACAGTGTGTGTGTTTGTGTGAGTGTGTGAGTGTGTGTGAGAGAAAGACAGAGTGTGTGTGTGAAAGAGGGTGGGTGTGTGCGCGCGCACACGCATGTGTTTCAGCTTGAAAGCTGAGAAGGAAGGTCCCACGGGGCAGAGGCAGTAAGGGAGAAGCTGGGGTACACACATGCTTCCCTAAGAGGACCCACAGGCATCCTAGGGGCCCAATGGAGGAGGCCGGGCAGGGGCAGGCTTGGGATAAAGCCCTCCAAGTCCAGCCTGCCAGGCTCCGTGTGCTGTGTGGAAAAGCGGAGGCTTATTCTGGAAAACCACGAAGCCCTTGGAATTCTGCAGGCCAGGAAGTGGCACGATCAGATCTGTGTTTTCAGTCCTTGGAATAGCTGGAAGGCCACAACTGGCGCTGAAGGCAGCCTGCGCGTGTCTGCTGAACGAATCAATGAATGAATGGGCAGGAGGAACAAGGGTGGCCTCCCAGACAGAGGCCAGGGTCATAGAGCCACCTACTCAGAGCCAGCACACACTGGGACGTCCCAGGGCTGCACGTGATGATATGCAACTTCCAAACTTCAGGGGAGGGGACTCTGAGCATGAGGAAGCGGCATAGACCCAGACTCTACTGTTCCCCAAAGCCACCCGCAGATCAGGGCACCGAACGTACAAAACCAAAACCACCCACAAAATTCTGCAAAAAGCCAGTAAGTGAGAGATCCCAAGCTGTCAGTCTGCCTAACAAGACAAGACTGGCAGCTTCAACAACACAAAATTAGAACCTCACAAATGAAAGCTCCCCTGTGGCTACGGGGAAGAGGCGCCCTGGGGGGAAGTAGCCCTGGACTGGGACGAGCTCGAAAAAGCTAACAGCAAAGTCTAGCCAAAGTCTAGTCTAAAGTCTAGTCTAAAGCTAACAGCAAAGTCGCCTGGAACCAGAGTGGCTGGTCTCACTTCCAAATCATAAAGGAAGAAAGAGCTCTAGAAGACAGCATCTTCAAAGAGGAGGGCAGTGATCAACTGTGTGAGTTACAACACCAAATATGAAAACCGGCAGAAAGAATCACTTGCACACTGTTTGCATAAAATAAAACCACAACGAAATGACCTAGAAAGGGAGGCAATAAAAGGGTATCAGGAACAGTATGAAATACACACACACAGGATTTCTCTACTGGTAAAATTGCAAAGCAACGGAAACATCCAATTATGCTGAAAGAATGACTAAAACATATGGTAAAAGCTGTGAGTGTGGATCGGGGAAAGGGCAAGGCAGCAGCCACACAGGGAAACCCAAGCCCGTCTCTTGAGACCTGACAGTCCAACAGACAAGACACATGGCATGCGATGTGAAATACGATATAATCAAGCTTGATTTAACTGATCTATCTGAAACCCCACGTCCCAGAGAAAATACAATTGATTTGCAAGTATCCAAGGAATAACCACAAACACTGAAGGCATTCTCAGCCAAAGAAAATTTCAATAAATTATCCAAAGTAAAAAACTGTACTAGACACCACCTGGCCCCAGTGTAATAATTCTAGAAGGTAACTCGAAAATAAGAGTAAACAACTTGAAAAAAAAAGAACAACTCTCTTGAGTTAAAGGCTCCTTAGAAGGCACATGGAGAACACCCCAGGGTCCATCTGGTTCCACAAACTCATTGGGCATCAGGTGGCCGTGTTTCTGCAGCCCCTCATGGAAACACAAGCCCCCAGTCCCCACCTCATGAGTCTACTGATGTTGCTACTAACAAATATTCCCTGAATAGAGCTGAGATTTCCAAAAGGGAAAACCTAGAACACTCCATTGATTATCATTGCTACCACTGAGCTGACCAGATCCCTGACCACCTGGCTACAGCCCAGCTGCTCCCTTCATTCCATCAGCTACGGACTGGTTGGCGGAACCAGGTGGACCTGGGTGTGGTCACCCTCACCTGAGCAAGGGAAGGAGCGGGCTTCTCCACAGGTGGCAGGAAACCCAGCAGGTGCCTTCACCATCTGGGTGGGAGCTTCCCGTCCTGCACTAATTCTTAGATGAACACACAATGGCCAATCAGAGAAGGCCCACAAAGTACAGATACCTGAGGGCAAGCTTCTCAGGTATAAAGAGTTGTTTCTGCAGCATCCGCCACTCAGGGTGGCAGGGATCCTGGCTCTGATCATCTCCACCAAGGGTCCACTGTGGCTGCCCCTGTGCCACACCTCCCAAAGCAGGACTCAGCATCACTGGATCACTGGGTGAGGGGCTTCAGTGACACCTGTCTGTGCAGAGGTGAGCACCAAGAACCCGGGGAGCCAGGGAGGCACGGGAAGGAGGTAACCTGACACGGATATGGAGCCATGAGAAGAATTCCTTGTTGCAATGAGCGCAGCTCCGATACCACTTAGGGAAGTGCAAGGCTGCAGCAGAAGCGCAGGGCTGGAAGGTCGAGGACTGCTGCAGGAGACTCCAAGCAGGCAGGGAAGATGGGGAGCCCACGTGTCAGGGCACAGTGGTGAGACCCCAGCTCCACACCCTCTTGGTGTTAGGGCCTTCCCCTCATCCTCCAAGGAGTGGCTCCTGCGGTAGGTCTGGACCCATCCTCCTGATTACCCACCTGGCAACCTCCCACCCACCCTCACACCTCATCTGGGACCTCAGGTTCCCCACCTCCCACAACACAGCCCCATCCTGCTGCCCAGTCTGGTCCCGGTTAAGCACATTGTTCACCCTGGAATTGAGACCTGGCCCCCCTTGTGGGGGAGAACAGTATCATGGTTGAGATAGCCTGGACTTAACTCCTGGCTTCTGCATTTCCCAGCTCACACAAGTCCCTAAACCCCTTGGTTCCTCAGTTTCCCGATCTGTTAAACAGAGACAGTAAGAGTCCCTCCCCTCCTATGTGTTGTAAGGTTGTTAAGTGCTGAAAACACAGGATGGCATGCAGCCCTGTTCTATTACTATTATTACCGTAAGCATAATATATGTGTTATGCATGAACACCAAACAGTCAGAAAGAGGGAATATATAAACGTGATTAGTTAGCAAAGAAGGATTACATATTTTTAATATTTCTACTATCAAGAATAATGCTACCTTAATTAAGCAAAGCTTTTTTTTACATTTTCTGCCAGACGGGCAATGTTCACATTAGTTTGACACCGGGGCTATTTGCCACCAATGAAAATAACTATTTCCAAAGTTTCAAAAGACCCTTATAATCCAAAGGAATATTAGAGAGTCAAAATGATGTCCAAGTCACAGGCATCCTCAAATGCAGAATGTGAAATAGAGTTTGCAGAAAATTAAAATCAACATGCCGGTGCCTTGTGTCTCCAATTCCCCTCGGTTAATATCCAGACCTAAGTGCCACACACAAGATTTACTGCGTGGTATTTCAGATACTTGCTGTGTTCATGGACACATTAATTATCCTCTTGGCTTTAGTTTCATCATGAAATGGAAACAAAACCATTTACTCCACTGAGTTTTCCCGAGGATTAAGAAAGTGAAATAACCTAGTACAGTGACTGCCTGTAGCTGCTCTACAAATTTTAGCCACCTCCTCCCTTTCTTCTCTTTTATTTATTTATTTTTTAAATGGAGTTTCGCTCTGGTTGCCCAGGCTGCAGTGCAATAGTGCAGTCTCAGCTCACTGCAACTTCCACCTCCTGGGTTCAAGCGATTCTCCTGCCTTAGCCTCCCAAGTAGCTGGGATTACAGGCCATGCCCGGTTAATTTTGTATTTTTAGTAAAGATGGGGATTCACCATGTTGGCCGGGCTGGTCTCAAACTCCTGACTTCAAGTGATCCACCTGCCTTGGCCTCCCAAAGTGTTGGGATTACAGCCATGAGCCACTGTGCCCAGCCTCTTTCTCCTCTTTTCTCCCGAAGTATTTTAAATTTACAGTTTACTTTGTTTCCTTAAAGACAATGGGAGGGGTCAGGTGTGGCCAGGCAGGAGATGACCATCCTCAACCTCGCCAGCCCAAATCTCAACCCAAACAACAATTGTTATTTTTGCACATTCCCTTCCAGACCCTATTTGCAAGCTCTACTGTGTTGCCTATTTGCAATTCCTAGTAGCACAAGAGGACAACCGCAAACAACCTGACATTCAAAGTCACACAAGCCCAAGTTTTTCCCATAATGCCTAACTGGCAATCAGCTGAGCGGTAAATCGGAGTTTTGTCCCGAAAGTTACTCACCTGTTAGTGGCAGCCCTCTAACACAGGTTCGCTGTGGGAATCACTGCCGTTTTACCCATCTTCCTGCTCATGAAAATAACCCCCATCTTCCCAGAATAACAATCTGACTCCCAATTTAGCCAGCAGCCAATTTCTAGACAATTTGACTAATGACAAAAAAATCAGTGTTTATGACATCATCTCCCAGCTTTTCACTATTTCCTTTTCACCTTGAAAAACTAATGGTTTTCCTCTGAGCAAGTTGAGGACAGCCGGTTTTTCTATTGCAGCAGAAGGTTGTATTCAAGTTTTCACAGAAGAGATGGGATTAGCCAGGTTAATGTGGGTTCCACACAGAAGTCTCTCTGGATGGCCAGTAAACTCAGCAGCTCACAGGGGTGCAGAGACGTGGCTGTCAGGAGTCTGACCACCCAGCCTGGCGAGTTTCAGAAACTGACAATTAAAGCCAGGACACAGCCTGTCCGCTGACCTTCCCTGAGGGGGAACTGCCGAGGAGTTCAAGGACTCAGCTGACCAGAGAGAGGTGCACTGATCCTGGGTGCCTCTCATGTGGTTGTCACTGGACAGTCTCCTCTTCTTCATTACCTTTTTTCTCTCTGGGATGAAAGAATGCTGTGACTCCTTTAATGATTCAACCGTCAGCTTAGTTTCTGAAGTGTTGTTTTGGGTAATAAAAGTAACTTTTAAAAGCTGTACAGGGTGGTTAATCAGGAGACAATTTTATAAGAATCTCACAGCAGGCCGGGAGGGAGAAGTACCACATGTGGGTCACCTGTGGGGTCACGGGAGCACTGGGCTGGGAGACCGACTCTGCTACATGTAGTGCCAGGGCTGTGAAGATGGGGGTCTGGAACAGGATGTGGTGCACAGGGTAGCCTCCCCGCCAGGCCTTGATGATGGATGGGTCACCCCCTGTGCCAGGGAACCCCCGGGCAGGTCACCCGGCCCCTTTCAAGTCATGCTTACACATCTAATTGTGTCTTCCCGGTGCCCTTAGATGCAAGTTCAAAGCTAGGGAAGTGCAGAAGGACCTGTCCGATCCAGCCACCTGCCCTGGAATCCCTCCCAGGTGCTCTGGGGAAGGGGTCTCACTATGGCCCTCTTTTGGTTCCTTGGACTCACCAAGCCACCCTGCCCAGAACCCACCAGTCCACTGCCCCCCTAAATCACCATGCACTTCCTGGCCTGCTCATTCTTCAGGTCCCCCTACTTAGTGGGGCTTCTTTAGGGATCCTGTCCTGATCCCCAACACAACCTCATGAACCCTGACCTTTCCCCTGGTGCACCTGAATGCCCCTTCTCCCCTGCTGGGCAGTGACCTCCCTGTGAGCAGTTGCGTCTGGTGGGCTCCCCATTTATCTCCCCCACCCAGAATGCAGAAGGGCTCAGCAGTGAGTCAAGCAATTAACAAGCGTTAAAGCGTGAACAAGAAGAGGGAAAGAGCCAGGACCATGTCCCAGAGAGTTAGAAAAGGGGTCAGCTCTCAGGCTTGATGTCAGGGCCCCTCCCCAGCCTCCTGAAGGTGTCCTCCACACTCAGAACAAAAAACCAGAACTCATGCACAGTTTCCTGCATCAAGGCAGCCCCTGGGGTGTCCTGGGAATGCTGGCCAGTCCCTTACCTCCCTAGCTGGGGTTTCACGAAGCCCCAAAGTGCTGCCTCATGTTACCTATAGGTGGATGACTCACAAATACTGCGGTGCCAAGACCTGAGGAGGCAGCCAGGCCCCTGTGCAAAACTACACACAGGAGACAGGCCAAGAAATATTCCGCCCATAAATTAGTTTTCCTCTCTTGCCAGAAAGAAGGCTTGCGACACCAGACCGCAGTCAAAGATCCAAATTACAGTCTTGCAATCAGCAGGAGGCACGATAAACTCTCCCCTTAGTGAACCCAGAGGTCCTGAAAACCAAGTCTGCGCTTTTACCAGATGCCAGATCCAACTGCAGTCCGTCTTGTCACAGCTGATCAAGTGACACAGCCACAGAATCACTCTAGACACCCATGACGACAGGACTCTGGAGAAGCTTGCACTGACAGTTCCGAAGCTGAACGCATGAAAACCATCACTCATCCCCTTCTAGGAGGGAGTGGGCCCTGAAGACCTCCCAGCAGAAACACCTCCTGGGCCCCAGGATATACAGTTACTCGCAGATGTTAATGCTTCTGAAGCTCGCATGTATGCGTGCAGCCTAAAACTGAAGTATGTGCTTAAGGCATCAACATGACCCTGCTGACCTAACCTCCCACTCCAAAAGCGCAGGACGCAAAGCAGGTCAGGATCCGGAGAAACAGAAAGCATTCCCCCAGAAACAGATGGGAACAAGTAAGGCTGCTCTTAAAGTTCACCAAGTTTCATACAACAGATTCTGGAACTCTTCCCAACGTCACTCCCTTTTGAGGTGCTTTTCTGTATAGTAATTATACAGTCACCCAACAATTAATATAATCATAAGTTCTTCACAGATTTTTAAGCACAATAAAAGTAAAAGATTCATTCAAATGAGAAACTCACATGCACGGAAAAATCTATATATCAGAGATGTTCGTTGCAGTGTTGTGTATGATTTCAAAATAACTGGGAAGTGTCTATTCATAAACGCTTGTTAAACAAACAGGGTACTTACCTATACAAACCTGACATGAAAAATGAGGATGCAAATCTGTATTTATTGATCTGAAAATATGTCAACAATTTTAGATAAAAAGCTATTTTTAAAAGCACAGTATTGCTGGGCGCAGTGGCTCACGCCTGTAATCCCAGCACTTTTGGAGGCTGAGGCAGGTGGATCGCTTGGGATCGGGAGTTTGAGACCAGCCTGGCCAACATGGTGAAACTGTGTCTCTACTAAAATATTAAAATTAGCCAGGCATGGTGGCAAGTGCCTGTAATCACAGCTACTAGGGAGGCTGAGGCGGGAGAATCGCTTGAACCCAGGAGGCGGAGGTTGCAGTCAGCTGAGATTACATCACTGCACTCCAGCCTAAAAAGTCTCAAAAAAAAAAAAAGCATAGTGTTCATTCAATAAATACTTATTGAAAAATTGCTATATGCCAGGTACACAGGGAAGACCACTCACTGTCTCAGCTTGTTTTTGTTCGGAAGCTGTATACTTCAAGCGAAAATATCTGAAAGACACCTATGAAAATGTCCAGAGTGGTCATCGTGGCTGGTAGAATTCCACTGATATGATTTTTTTTTTCCTTTTACATTTTCTAGTGTTTCTAAAACAAACATGTACAAACATATAATTTATTGAGTAATTTAAAATACATACGCAGAAAAGGCTTTTTTTTTTTTTTTTTTTTTTGAAAAGAAGAAAGAGGCCAGGCACAGTAGCTCACACCTGTAATCCCAGCACTTCGGGAGGCCAAGGCAGGCGGATCACTAGAGGTCAGGAGTTCAAGACCAGCCTGGCCAACCAGTAGACCAGTAGAAACCCCCGTCTCTACTACAAATACAAAAATTACCCGAGCGTGGTGGCATGCACCTCTAATCCCAGCTACTAGGGAGGCTGAGGCACGTGAATCGCTTGAACCTGGGAGGTGGAGGTTGTAGTGAGCTGACATTGGGCCACTGCACTCCAGTCTGGGTGAGAGAGGGAGACACTGTCTCCAAAAAAACAAAAAGCTGAAAGAAAATCACAAGGAACAATTCTGAAAACAACTCCTATGTCTATAAAGCACTTTAGTGAACAAAAGATGCTTATCACCTCTCCACCCCACCCAAGAAGTCAGG
The DNA here is from genome assembly GCF_009828535.3 of Hylobates moloch. Classification (NCBI taxonomy): domain Eukaryota; kingdom Metazoa; phylum Chordata; class Mammalia; order Primates; family Hylobatidae; genus Hylobates; species Hylobates moloch. The sequence goes on from NW_026652276.1 coordinate 6,861,419, forward strand.
GCAGGTAAAGACCTCTTGCAAACAAAGGCACAGGGGCCTCCGGCACTTGCTGCTGGTCCTTCTATGCTACCTTCCAGAGCCACTCTCCACCCCAGCTCTGGGGACCTGTGGCCTCATCAAACACATCCCCCTCCTCACCCCCCCACCACCCCACCTCCTCCAGGAACTTCAGGAACTGGGCAAAGTCAGCATGGATGAGCCCTAAACCTTATTTAGACAGTTACGACCGCATCAAGCCCCTGGTCCACACCTATGTGCTTTTTAAAGGTCAAGTTGAGCATCAAAAGAATATCAAACCCCTACACTCTGTTCAACTCAGATGCTGGAACATCACAGAAACTCTGTTAACTCAGTATCTAAGAATAAACTATGGTACATGTACACAAGACAAAAGAAGCAAGGCATGAAGAACTGCACGCCAACAAGCATGTGGCTCAAAACCAACATGGGGGCCGGGCGCAGTGGCTCACGCCTGTAATCCCAGCACCCGGGGAGGCTGAGGCAGGTGGATCACCTGAGGTCAGGAGTTCAAGGCCAGCCTGGCCAACATGGTAAAACCCCATCTCTACTACAAATACAAAAATTAGCTGGGCATGGTGGTGCACACTTGTAATCCCAGCTATTTGGGAGGCTGAAGCAGGAGAATCACTTGAACTCAGGGAATGGAGATTTCAGTGAGCCAAGATCACACCACTGCACTCCAGCCTGGGCGGCAGAGCAAAACTCCAACTCAAAAACAAACAAACAAAAACCACAGGGACAATGATGCAGCCAAATCCACAGCTAGCAGTACAGTGGCATTTGGTGTGATCTCATTTAAACTGCCCAACCCCAGGACAGAAGTACGATGGTCACCATTTTAGAGATCAGAAGGCTGAGCCTCAAAGATGTCCAAAAATGTGACGGAGGTCATAACAGGAAGAGAAGCCAAATATTCGGACACGGACAGGTGTGTGGGGCTGAGACACCCCCTGCGCCTTCCCACTGTGATGTCCCCGCAATGAACCAGGTCCCAACAAAGAGCCATGGAGCTGCCACTGGAAAAAGGAACTTCTCATATTGCGGTCTGTGAAAACGTCATTCCAGCTATTGTTCCCCGACAATGGCTGGGAAACACAAAACAACGTAAGAAGAACATGATACGTGAGCCATGAAATTCTTACCCAGGATCTTCCTCCATACGACGACTTTCAGTTTTGCAAATCAGGCTGTTTCATATTGGATTGATTTCGAAGAAACAGCTGTGTACAGAAATGTCTCAGTGTGTAACGCAGGGAAAAGGCCAACAAATCTGGGAAGAGTCCGAAACCACAGAAAAATCCTACATTACACAGTGCAACTGAGCATTTCAAGTGTGTGTGCATGTGGCCCCAAACAGTAGTGTCTGCTTTCCCCCAAGTTAGCAGTTCTGAAAATCACAAGTGGCTCCAATAAGATACACATATAAGCAAAAATGGGCACGAAGTGAACTCTTGGAATTCTGTTTGTGATGACTAGCCAGTGCCTGATCTCCTGATGTCACCCAGAGTCAGCACCCCCTCACACAGGCCTGAAATGAGACCAAAATTCAAAATTGTGTTGATGTCCTAGTCCCACACTGTAAAGAAAGAACCAATGGCTGCTGCTCTGTACTGAACCGGAACAGAGCATTCCTCTTACGAACATCTGAAATATCGATTCCCCAAACCACAAGATAAAAACAAAAACCCAACTTTCTCGAGGGGATATTTGGGTCAGGGGTAAGGAAAAGTGAGAGCAGACCACAGCAGTAAGAACCACAACCATTATCTGTATTCACCACTTTGCACTGGGGCATAGGCCCTGGGCCTAGCATTCTACGTGAATTATGTATAAGCATTACATCAGCTCCAATCATTATTTTCAGTTAGATCTGAACACAGTACCCTTATTTCCCATTTATGTAGTTGTTACTACATACAAATATTTGATGGCACTTGTCCATCAACTATGATTGTTAGGAGGATTTAAAAATGCTTAAATGTACATGCATTTTAATAATACTCCATTTATCTCTTAATATCTTAAAGCTATTAAAAAAATCAAATCCTCGCCGGGCAAGGTGGCTCATGCCTGTAATCCCAGCACTTTGGGAGGCCGAGGTGGGCGGATCAACTAAGGTCAGGAGTTCAAGACCGGCCTGGCCAACATGGTAAAACCCCATCTCTACTAAAAACACAAAAATTAGCCAGGCATGGTGGCATGCGCCTGTTAATCCCAGCTACTTGGGGGGCTGAGGCAGGAGAATCACTTGAACCCGGGAAGCAGAGGTTGCAATGAGCCAAGATCGTGCCATTGCACTCCAGCGTGGGCAAGAGTGAGACTCCGTCTCAAAGAAAAAAAAAAGTCAAATTCTCTTACGAAGGGCAATAGCAGAAAATGGGTAAACAAAGGTGAGGTAAACCTACCTGAATAAAAATTAAATTGCACAGTACTATGGGGATGGCCACTTGACAGTATTTATAAGTAAGCTGTTTATTATTCATAGGAAGGAATTACTTCTATCATATATTGTAAGTTTTACTGCCAAGATGTCAAGAAGAGAATATTGGAGCTGTCACTACATGGCTGTATGAAGTCACCACCCTAAGTTTTCACCTTGCCCAGCCTCTCTCTCTCTCTCTCTCTCTCTGCCAACTCTTTCACGCACTGGGCATGCTGTCTGAGGGGCTCCTGTGTATGGAGAAGGCAGAGATAATAAAATGCAACTGCCCCCAAGCAGCGCCCTGCCTAGGGGGACAACAGACAGGTAAGAAAGCTAGGACACAGGCAGACCCAGGTGCAGGATCACTCGCGTGTGTCTGAGAAGGGAGTGTGAACTGGGCCTGGAAGAGCAAGCGAGTCCGGTGAATTGCGTCTTAAGGACAAATGGGCCCCCCAGCCAGCCCTCCACAAAGGCTAGTGGGAAAAAGTTGCAGATGTTATGATCTGAAAAAGCATTTGGGGAAGGTCTTTTAACCAGCTGCTTCTGGTGATCAGCTATTCACACCCAATGCTTCCCTCTCAGTATCTGCGGCCATTCCCCAGTGCACGGGTACCCCAAAGAGAATTTTCCGCCCCTGCTAGAATCCCAGTCCCTCTGACCCAACCCTGGCTCCCTCCTGCCCTGTCTCCACACCATCAAATACAGTCCAATTTCTTTTATCACCAACATTCTTCTGCGTGGCCTCCACTCTGTGCTATTTCTTCTATTACAGGAGTTTCTCCACTGCCACAGTGATAGGGTTCCAGTCCTCCCGTTCACAAATCCTCTGCACATGACAGACCCAGAACTGTCCCGTCTGCTTTGAGCTCTCAACTCCCTCTCCCCCTACCCCCATCTTTCTCCTCCTTGGCTTCAGGCAGACGCAGGACACTTGTTCTCCCATCCCAGCTGCTCCTGCACTGGCTCCCCCTTGGCCTTCCTGCCCCTTCCGGGGGTGATCCAGCAGTGTGATCCTGGCCCCTGCTCTTCACACTAGGTTCCCATGTGTGAGCTCTTCCACACTCACCGCCCAACTCTAAGGAAGTGAGCCCAGGCCCGCCGTCTCTCAAACAGCCCTCCTCTGGCCAGCAGGCCAGACCCTGCCCCAGACACCCCCCAGGGCGAGCACCTCCTTGAATCCTGCACCCCAGGGGCCTCGTGTGCCTCTCCCCAGTCCCAGCCCCGCTCACTACCGCTGGCTCTGAAGTTGAATGACGTTTCCCTCCCACATGCTTACTGCCTCCAAAGAAAGCTCTCACATTTTAAAATAATTTTACTGGTAATTATGATGGAGAAAAAATAATCAGCTTATGTGTGCACCCAAGCTCAACGACTCTTACGAAGTGCTCAGCTATGGCCCTTGAGCAGTAGGGTTTCTCTTTCCTTCACCTGGGTGGTCCCAGTAAGCCCCTCTGCTTTAATATCTGAGAACAGCTCATCACACCCACCCAGGGGGTCTGCCTGGCTTCATCCTGACCCCTGACTTCCTGGAAGGAAGACCCTTTTCCTTTCTAGACCAGCAGAAGCAACCAAAGCTAAACAAGTATGTGGACCTCATTAGTGTAGGACACGTGCCCCTGGAGGAGGACAGATCTGTTGGGGGGAAGATGGGCTCTGCATGCCTCTCCTAGCCCAGCACTTCCTCACCCGCTACGAGGCTTCAAGGAAGAACATTCCCTGCTCTGCAAGGGAGATCTCACCTCCTTGGGCTCAAATACAGGGTCTGCCATGCCCTGCCCCAAATTGCACCCCCTCCTCAACCTTCTTCTTGAACAAACTCATCACCACATCCCTGCTGTTCAACGTGGATATACATTACAGTCACCCGGGAAGCTTTCCAAATCTACAGAGGTCTGGCCCCACACCCAGACCTCTGATTCAACTGGGGATGGGCCTGGAACATTGATTGTTGTTTTTTTAAGCTCCCGGGTGATTTTAAAATGCAGCCTGAGTTTTGAAGCCTTCTACTCTTGCTGGCCAAATTCGGTTACTCAGTACTACCCAAATCCTTTTTCAGTACTGCTCCTAGGCAGACATGGACCAAGCAGAAGTGAGGCCACGATTTCTTCCATTAAGTGATGGGGCTGACGGAAGGGGAAGCGGGGGTGTTGTGTGGGTGGGCTCAGTGCAATGAATGGTGAGCAGGACCCAGCTCTTTTTGGCTCACACAGATTGTTAACTATTTAGTAATGTTCCCAGCCCAAACTGGCAGTTTGAAATCAGGCTGGGTGCGGTGGCTCGCATTTGTAATCCCAGCACTTTAGGAAGCCAAGGTGGGCGGATCACCTGAGGTCGTCAGGAGTTCGAGACCAGCCTAGCCAACATGGGGAAACCGGTCTCTACTAAAAATACAAAAATTTCCTGGGCGTGGTGGCGCATGCCTGTAGTCCCAGCTACTCAGGAGGCTGAGGTAGGAGAATAGCTTGAATCTGGGAGGTGGAGGTTGCAGTGAGCCGAGACTGCACCACTGCACTCCAGCCTGGGTGACAGAGTGAGACTCAAAAAAAAAAAAAAAAGAAAAAGAAAAAAAAGAAATTAGCCATGGTGGGAATACTTACGTCACAGAAATTGGCAGATACTGCAATCGAAGTCTGCTTTCTCCTCAGAGAGCAGGTTTACTGGCATACTATGGGCTCAGGGACCTCCTACATTGGAGGGGCTAGAAAAGCTTCCTTCAGGCCTGCAGACTTTAGTAGCTCATAAAAATGGGGCAAGGGCAGGGCAACATGCCTCACACCTGTAAGCCCAGTGCTTTGGGAGACCAAGGCTGGAGGATCACTTGAAACCAGGAGTTCAAGACCAGCCTGGACAACATAGCGAGACCCCATTTCTACAAGAAAAAAAAAAAAAAACTACCCCGGCGTGCTGGTGTGCACCTGTAGTTCCAGCTACTCAGGAGGCTGAGGAAGAAGGATTGCTTGAGCCCAGGAGTTGAAGGCTGCAGTGAGCTATGATTGAGCCACTGTACTCCAGCCTGGGCAACAGAGAAATCTCAACTCAAAAAAAAAAAAAAAAAAAGAGGCAGGGTTGTCCTCAGTTATGCAGATTGAATAAAAACTTGGAACCATAAAATCCTTTCAAAGGAAGTATTCTTCTCAATCTCTACAGAAGAGTTGGGCTAACAGGCTTCAGCAAAGAGAGCTCCCCTGAGATAAGCTTTTATTGCACAGATAAGAATAATCTCATTAGTATGTCATTTATTTGATTGTAAAGAGGAAGGTGGAACCCTTATTGCACATTTACTTAACAGCCTTCCTATAATCTTAATCTCATTCTAGTGACCTCATGTGCCCAAACACCCTCTTTTCACGGGACAAGGAAAGACGTCGTACCAAATCCTGGTTTATCCCAACTTCAAAGTCACAGTCTTCCAAATAAACCTTGCTTCACCCCGGCGACGGGGTGAGGGTTTCATGAACAAAGGTGCAAAATGGCTGCCTTCCATTTAGGCTGAGAAAGCGTCACGTTTTAAAGATTTCATCACCTTCAGAGTACAAGCTATTTTCTAATTGTGTGAGGGAGGCTGGCACCCTGCTATTCGCATGCCTGTATCTTCAGGCTCCAATGCGTGACTGAGAGCCGTTTGTTTCTTTCATTTCAGCACCCTGGGAGATGTGATAATGAGCTCTGGACTTGGACAGATCCAGGTTCAAATCCCAACTCAAGCACTCATTAAAGTCTAAGGTTGAAGGAGTTGCTTAAATTCTCATAGCTTCCCTGTAAAATGAAACCCCTGGTAGTTTTTGTGAGGATTCAAAAGGGCACACATGCGGCCTAGCATACGGTAAGCCCTCAATGAGTGGTACGTATTTCCATCCCTCAAAATACCCCAAACCTTAAATTAGAGGAATTCCGTACAGCAATTCTACTTCCTCAAATCCACATGCTTCCTGATGACTTCAGGAGGCACTGTTCACCTGGAAGATGGGAGTCTGTGATGTTCTACATGGGATTTTACCCTTCTTAAAACACGGCACACAGCCTCTTTCTGAAGCGTATTCTGCACTCCCTCGCCGTCTGAAGACTGACTATTGAGACTTTTTCCCTTTAGCGAGGTCACGGTGGCATCAGGTGCTGGGTTATGTAACACGCGGATGCCCTCAGGGCCCACCGAGGAGCTGGTTTTGGCTTCCTGGAGGATACTGAATCAAGTAGCTGGATTGTTCCCTGGGTATTCAGGGGCTAGATGAATTGTTCTTCCGTCACTGCTCCACAGGGTGGTGGCAGAATGTGAGGCTTCTTTCGTGCAAATAGCTGGGGAGCCCAGAGACCTAGCCCAGCTTCCCAGAGGCTGAGTGTAAACGCTGCTTGGCCTGAGGCTCGCTCCCGGCCAGGAGCAAAGCTGACCCGCGCACTTAGAGTGCTCTGAGAACTCTAGTGCTCGGTGACCTTTTCAGATTCCTGGTTGTCAGGCGGCGACCTCGCAACAGAGAAGACCTGATGCCCACCTCCAGGGCCTTGGGAAATGTCCCAGGGGCCTGACTCCAATTTTCAGAAGAAAAATCACAACACAGCCCAATTTAGGTGTGGAATTTGAAAATAATAAAGCTAAGGGAAATCCACATGGCTGGCCAATTGTAAACAGCAGCTCCTACCGGGTCAAAACAAGGCTGGTACCTGAAACAGCGAACTGGGAGGTCTGCCTGGAGCCAGGGACCAGGGACGAGGTCTGCAAGGGCCGCACTCCGGAGCTCTCAACCTTGTTTGGGTCAAGGGCTCTGTAAGAAGCTCCCCAGGAAGAGAAAGCACACACACCTCCCACGCAATTTCAGGGGAGCCAAGGGCTCTTAACTGGCCAGGATCCCAGGATTTAAAACCAGGAACACCTCCCAGGATTCAAGGGCGTAAACCACATTCACCATTCGCATATCTTATGATCAGACTAGAATCCAGCATTAGAATAAGAAGAAAGTCTATTCAAGCAGCCCAGAGGGAAATAATTCCAGGCTGCCAGATTAGCAAACAAGAGCAAGGGAGAAAATCCAGGAAGGTCCTCCCTCCACTGAGAAAAGTAAGAGCACAATACATTAACACACAAGGCACCCGGTGAAGGACACTTTATCAGCAATTTTTTCAGCCCACTTTCTGGGTCTTTCCAAAACCCCCCGAGCTGTGATCTGCAACTAGACAGACCCTGATCAGATCCACGTGCTGGTGGAAAGGACAATTTAAAAAATGAAACTATCAAACGACAAACGGTTACAGAAAGAGGATCTTCTACCCTGATTACTTTGTTGTTGTGGGGGTGGCATGGGTGCTTGGGGACAAAAGGCATGCTGTGAAATACCTCTCCCCACCTGGGCCTTTGGTACCCGGAATTAACAAATGGTATGGGTTCTTATTTATTGTTTTATAAGATCACTGAAATGTAGTCTTGGGACAACAGGAAAAAAAATAAAATAAAGCTCACAGAAGTGTCCTGGGCTTCTCCGCAGCCAGTCATTGTTCATTTAGTAAACAAGTGAGCCATACAAATCCCTAGGAAACCAGGTTTGTTCAGTTTATGCGTCCTCCCAGAACTAACTGTTCTTTTGGATAAGCACGGCCCGGGCACTCCACAGACCCACAAACATCAGGCAGTGGGCAATCTGGGGTCCCGCCTAAATATCACTGCCCCTTACTTTAAGAAATCCGCCTACATGCAGAAAGCAGAGGTGGGGGAGGGGGATTTGAGAGCGCTGCCTCCTCCCAAGCTTCCCACTCTGAGGGATTTGGCCAAGTCCCGAGGGCACTGAGCAGGGAACCAGGAATATTGTCCTCAGGGCTCCACTGGACATTCCTGGAGTCTGTTTCCTGGGCAGGACGGCCAGGTGAGAGGCAGCCTATTACACTGGATGACCACTGCAATGAGGAACAGTAAAATGTTGCCCAGCGCCTTAAAGTACAGCCGCTGTCCATCCATGGATGTCAAAACGCTTGCAAACCACCCATTAATTTTTATGGTGTCCTGAGAAGCAGATTGAGAATCATTACCTTCATTTTTACAAGGCAAGGAACCAAAACCACAGAGGGCGGTGAGGATCCAGGCCTCTCCCATCATTCCATCTGGGCCGCGGATCTCAAGGAAAGCCCCAGCCCACCGGGAAGGGGACTTGTGGCCAGCAGAGACTCTGCCCGGGTAGGGAGCAAGGAAAAAACCCAAACTTTGGAGCTCAGAGACGATCACAAGGGTGAGAAGGGGCGGCTGCATTCAGGGATTCTCTGGTTTAGGCAAGAATGGCTCCAGTTCTAACTTAATGTTCAAATCTGCCAGGCTGTGACAAGGCTGGTAGAAACTGTGGGATTGGGGATGGTTTCCTGTTTGCTGTTTATATTTCTCTTTATCTCTAGCTTTCTGCCCTGAGCATACATTGTTTCTGCAATCAGAACAAAAGTTATGCGAACTTTATTACTATCACGGATAAATTCTGTAGTTCCAATCTGCCTACTAACTTGGAAAGAATAAGCAGGAATACAATCTCGCACAGTGTTCTTTTTCAGATTTCATTGATCCATCAGGTTCCACGACCCTCTGCTCGCTAAGCCCGGCGGCTCTCCCGCGGCCCCTCCCGGGCGGCATCTCTGGGCGCCCGACACCCGGTCAGGGCCAGCTGGGCCTGTCCCCAACCCCCGTCTACACCGCAGGCCCCCGGCTAGGAGCCGCGGGACCCAGGGTTGGGGTCCCAACAGACACCCGCCCGTGCCCCGAAGTGGGCTTCTCGGTAAACATCGCTCAGAGAACAACGCGCCTCTATCCCAGCCGGTCCCCGCCCGCGGGCCGCCGGCGCTGTCACCTCGCGGCTGCTCGGTCACCCGATCGCCAAGCCAGAAACCGGAGTTTTCAATTTCATCCTCACAGGAGGGATCTCCGAAGAAGTTGAAATATGCATTGTCACCAACAAGTTTAACCGGAGACCGCGCGTCCTTCCCTCCTCCCCAGCGCCGCGCGAGGGGGGCGCCCCGACCCCTCCAGGCCCTCCCGTGGCCCCCACGGCCCCCGCGAGCCGAGCGCGCCCCCCGATTCGCGCCCGAGGACGCGTCCGATTGCCCAGGGAGGCCACCCCGCAGGGCCGCCCGCCGGGAAGTGGCCAGAGCCGGGGTTGGGGGGTGGCCCGAGCGCACGCGGGGGGCTCCGAGAGGGGCTCGGCGCCCGGAACCCCGGGCCGGGTCCCTGCCCGCCAGCACCAGGGAGACCCGAGCGTCCGGGGGAGCGGCGAGGGGCGCGCGAGGCTTCCCCGAAGCCGCCCCGCGCCCAGGCACCCGCGCAGCCCCGAACTCAGGCGGCGGTGGCACGATCGGCGCCCGCAAGGGAGTGCAAAGCCCCGAGCACGACCCCGCGCCCCCGCCGGCCCCAAGGGCCCTGCCGCCGGAGGCGCTCGCCGCCGCCGCCTGCCTACCTGGCTCGCATGGCGTCCCCGCCGGCTCCTGCGGCTCCGCTCGTCGGCCAGCGGCTCGGCCCAGCCGGGGGCGCGCGCGGCTCCGCGGGACTCACGGCGGCGGGGGCGGTAGTGGCGAGGGGCCCGGACCGCCGAGAGTGCCGGGCGCGCTGGGCCCCCCCTCGGCGGGCGGAGGGTGGTCCCGCGCAGGGGCGGGGGCGGGGGCGGGGGCGGGGGCGGGGCGGGGTCGCGGGGGGCGGGGCCGGGACCGGAGCTGAGGCCGCGGAGGGGTGGTCCCGCGCCGGGGCGGGGCTTCGGGAGAGGGGCGGGGCGGGGCGCGGCCGCCTGAGGCTGGCTAGCGTGGGGAGGGCTGGGGGTGGTGCCGCGGCTCCGGGTCCCGGCGGGGATCCAGTCTGGGCGCCTCCTCTTCTTCCGCCGCCCGGAGCCGGCCAGGGTAGCAGGGCCCTGGCCGCCCGGCATCCTCGGGTCTGGGTCCCCGATACCGAGCAGGTCTGGGTGCTTGCCCGTGCTCCTGTGCCCCCCCCGCACCCCCATCTCCCACCCCTTCTCCGGGAACCCCTAGCGAGGACCCCTGGGGCGGTGCGGCTCCCCCCGCGAGCGGGCGTGGGCGAGGGTCGCGCCGCGTTCGGAGACGCTTTACTACACCTTGGCGGAGGACAGTGGAGGGAAGGCAGGCGCGAGGCTGCGGGGGCCGGCGCGAAAGTTACAAACTAACAACAGGGAAGGCAGTCACGCTGAAAATCATAAAAGAAGGAGCGTTTCCTGCGAAGCGGAATGCAGATTGAAGGGCTCTCGTCGGAATCGTTTACACTTCGTCTGACCTGGGCGCCTCTGGGCTCCCGGCGCGTAAAATAGGTCTGGCACGTAGTAGGCGCTCCATCAATGCCCAGTGAGTGAACGCACCACTTAACTATGTGGCCAGCAACGTCTACGGACCGACACATCTAATCCTTAAAAAAAAAAAAAAAAATCCCAATTTTGGCTAGTCCATTTCACGCGAGTAAACCAGAGCTCGGAGGGTTGGTTCGCCACAGCAGGAGAAGGGTAGAACCAGAATCTGAACCGAGGCCGACTCCAGAGGCTGGGGTCTAACCATTGTGCCACTGCCTGGGGCCCTCGGGACTGCGCTCACCCCCACCCCGGGAACCCGGAGCCCAGGAGAAAGCGCGGTTCTTTGCCGGGGAAGAAGCCAACATTTGTTGCTCCTGGTCCTGAGCGAGACACACACAGTCAGTCCTCACCATTAACCCCGAGGCAGATATTGTTATTGTCCCCATTTTGTAGGTGGCTTGAGATGTTATGATCGCATGGGGCGTGCCAGAGTCTGAATTCAAACCGGGTATGTTCAGACTCCCGAGCCCCTGCGGCTGCCCCTAAGCCCTGCCGCTCCTGCAGTCTGGGAGACCTTCCTTTCCCTAAGGAATCTGGTTTTCTGCGACTCCATTTGAAGTCTGTGTTGAAGTTTCAGGAGACATAGATGGACAGAGACACCGACCTAGGGCTCGGGAGAAGGGTGGACATTGCTGTTCTGATTTTGGTGTCATCTGTGTGTAGACCATGGAATTCCTGAAAATGGATACGAGTATCCCTAAAATACATGCCGCAGATTTTAAAAGGAGGCAGTGAGGCGAAGGGGCAGGTGGAGGAAGCAGAGAAGCCTCCGAGCAGAGGAGAGTTTCTGGGTGACTAGGAGGTCTGATTGGTGTAGGGATGTGTCTAGAGTGTGCTTGAATCTCTGGCAAGTTATCTCGCCTCTCTGTGACTCAGTTTCCTAAATGAGTGTGAAAATGAAAGGTGGCATGTAAAGTGCTCAGCAGACTGTCTGGCAGATAGTAGCTTTCAATAAGTTTTAGCTACTATTAGTACTGCTAACCCAACTAACATCCACACTGTGTTTTTTAAAAAATGCCTATGAAAGCGTTGAAAAAGACAAGCCAGTAGAAAATGGACAAAAGCTATGTAGATAATTCCTGAAATGCCACAAATGGCTCAAAGCATGAAAAGCTCCTTGACTATAGTAGTGAGGGAGCTAAGGCAAAACATACACACAAAACAATCGAATAAGAAAACTCAAGACCTGTCCAGGCAGCTCAGTTCACTGAGCAGAGAGGGAAAAAGATACCCTAAAAATCACAAAGAACAAGGTGCCGTGGAAACGCAGGATAGAACGTGAATAAACAAAGCATTACAGATTTCGCCTGGGGAAGCAGAGAGCGTGTCTTACGATGTCCACATATGTATGCGCAGTACTTGCTACAGTCATGCCTCAAGCATCCTCAAACCAGTCCACATCCTAGAAAGGAATTAACAGAGGTCAGAATGTTTAAACAAAGTGGTTAAAGAAAAAAGAAAAAAAAAAACAAGAACACATTACCTTATATTCTTACTACAGTAACTGGAATTCTTCTTCAGCTGGTATGAGCCAGGGAGACATTACTGGTTTAGATTTAAGTTGTTTATGAACTGTTTTCTTTTTGTATCCTGGAAGGCAGAAAGGTCTCTAGATGTTGCTTCCTGTTGAATGTTTGATTTTTTTCCACTAGTTTTTGTTACTTGCTCTTCTAAAGGCCTCTGGATCAAAAGAAAAAAAATGAGCTATTCATTCATAACATTCAATTATTCAATAAGCCTTTCCAGTGGGAACACATACAGCAAAATCAATAACTTGGGTTTTTGTTGTTGTTTTTTTTTTAGTACAGAGGTAACACATTGGTTTCAAAGGATTAAAATGATTAGAGAAATGTGTAGAGTAAAAAGTAATCATCGATCCTAAGTTCCTACCCTTTCCTAGATTCCATAGTTAACAGTGAATTATACTCTACCAGAGGTTTTCCCCAAGCGTTTGCACGCATTGGGTGTGTGCATGTATAGATGATACATATGTGCGTGATGTGTGTGGGTATATATACGTGCACATGCACCTATGTATAAAGACGGTGTGGTGGGTTCTAAAATCAGGCTGCCCAGCTTTGAATGCCAGACCCACCACTCACCTGCTGGGTTGCATAAAGCAGGGCCACTCAGTACCAGTGTTCTCACCTTGAAGTGGGTACAGTACTCACCAGGATTAATGGAGGCGCTGCATGGAGACTGCTTAATGTAGTGCTGGGCGCACGCCACATTGTTTACAAATATAAACTGTTACTATTCGTATTTACACACACGTATACGTTATTCTTTGTTTCACATTAGTAAGTTGAAGACAGTGAAATTTGGATGTCTCAGAAGGACTCCACTTGGCAATCTCTCGGTGAGCACGGGCTCCTCTGTGTGGGGGTGTACTCGGTGTCTCTGTCTTCTAGGAAAGTAAGATGCACACAGATGTGCAGGGAAAGATTGGGGTAGGTTTGACAATGTGCTGCATCTGTTACTAACACCAGCAACAGTTCAATCACACCAAGCACCACCAATCCATTCCAGGGACTTCTCAGAATAGGCACAACACTCCCAGAAAAAGCAGCCCGCGCAAGAATAACTCCCAAGTAATATACACTATCCCGAACTCTACATAAGCTCCCTAATATGTTATAACATTCTGACCACCTATAAACTGCACTTCATATTAGGAAATAACTACTCAGAAATTGCATGTGGCCCATCATGAAAATATCTCTCTATGGACAAAAACATTCTCAGCAACGAAATAAAAAGAATAATGTTCTTCTGGTGAAGCGAAATCATTAATGACCAAAATGCCCATGTCACAGGGAAAATAGAATACAAATGTACAAAACACAGCTAAAGGAGCAAAGAAGAACACAAGGCATAGGATATTTTTCAAATGGAATCTGTAACAGTGGAAATTTAATCATCAATGTGGGTGAATGGATTTTTAAATTAGTTGTCTCTGACTCAGAATGCAGAGAGAGGACCTGTTATCAAAATGCGTGCCTAGATACATACCCTCTGTTGCTGATAAAATTTGGATATTTGTTCCTGTAAAATCTCATGTTGAAACATAACTCCCAATGTTGGAGGTGGGACCTGGTGGGAGGTGTTTGGGTCGTGGTGACAGACCCCTCATGGCTTGGTGGTGTCCTCCCAATAGTCAGTGAGTACTGAGAAATCTGGCCTTTGAAAGTATGTGGCACCTCCCCCTCTCTCTCTTGCTCCCACTTCGCTTTCCACCATAAGTTAAAGCTCCCTGAGGCCTCATCAGAAACTGAGCAGATGCCAGAGCCGTGCTTGTACAGCCCACAGAACTGTGAGCCAAATATATCTCTTTTCTGTATAAATTACCCAGTCTCAGGTATTCCTTTATAGCAACACAAGAACAGCCTAATACAGTGGATTTAAGTTGAGGGAGAAAATGCTGCTTACATGATTCACAAGCCTACAGAATGACATTCATTTGTTCAAGAAATACTTATTGGACATCTGCTGCATGCCAGCCCCAGACCGTGGCCCCAGGGAGTGAGAGCCCTGGTGAGACAGAGGCAGCTGAGATTCCAGAGTGGAGCCAGGCAGAAGGGGAACCACAAAGCCTACGGGTGGTGATCAGCGTCCTAAAAGAAAGCACAGTGGTTTGTGAACTAGGATGACGTGAGACCTGCTTTATGTGGGAGGGCTGGAGAAGGCCCTAGGGGAGGTGACATTGGACCTGAAGGGAAAGGAGTGGAGAGGGGCATGCTGGGCAGAGGGAACGGCATGTGCAAAGACCCTGAGGCTTGAAAGCGCTTCACATCCTCAGGGAACTGAAATTACACTAGTGAGGCTGGAGAGAAAAGAATGAAGTGAATGGAAAGAGGGAGAGAGATTCCCAGGGGACCGTGTTGGGAAATGGGGGCTCATGGGGCATCTAGATGCTGCCCATCCTCTGGAACTTCCCCAGCGGCTTGGAGAACGTTACTTTGCGAAGAATTCAGTGAGACACTAGCTATAAGAGAGAGCCAGACTTCAGTTTTGCCAGAAAATGTCGGGTGATCTGTTTGCCATTCTGAGAAGCCTCTATCCTTCCAGTTCTAAAAAGCTGTGACAGGGAGCCCCTCCACATGACTGTCCTTAATAAATGTATATGCACTGGGCCTGGGCATGGTGGCTCACGCCTGTAATCCCAGCACTTTGGGAGGCCAATGTGGGTGGATCATCTGAGGTTAGGAGTTTGAGACCAGCCTGACCAACATAGTGAAACCTCATCTCTGCTAAAAAAAAAAAAAAAAAAAAAAAATTAGCGGGTGTGGTATCACATGCCTGTAGTTATAGCTACTCAGGAGGCTGAGGCAGGAGAATTGCTTGAACCTAGGAGGCGGAGGTTGCAGTGACCCGAGATTGAACCACTGCACTCCAGCCTGGGCGACAGAGCAAGAATCTGTCTCAAGAAAAAAAAAAATTCATATGCACTGGGACATAACCCAGGCATCCCAGGAACACACAGAATCCAGAAGGGATGCAGAGACAAAATGATCTGCTGAAAAGAGTTCTGTGGCTTTAAGGAAACTTCCAGAAATACTTCTAAACAAATATTCATTACTTGTTCATTTACTCACTTAACCATTCAACAAATATGTGTGGAATGCTTACTGTGTGTCAGGCAGTGTGCTAGGAGCTGAGGATAGGAAGATAGGTATGTTCTAGATTCTTCTACTTAAGGAGTACACAATTGCTATCATTCTATATAGTTAGTCTATAGAATGATAGTTGGATAAGTGTCAGGGTACACAGAGGAAGGCCACCTGGACCCATCCTGGATGTAGGTGGGCATGGGTATCCTCAGGGATGGATGATGAAGGGTGAATATGATTTGCTAGTAGGCTTAGAAACAGAGCTGGGGGGCCAGGCACGGTGGCTCACGCCTGTCATCCCAGCACTTTGGGAGGCCGAGTGGGCAGATCACTTGAGGCCAGGAGTTTGGGACCAGCCTGGCCAACATGGTGAAGCCCTGTCTCTACTAAAAATACAAAAATTAGCTGGGTGTGGTGGCTTGTGCCTGTAATCCCAGCTACTCGGGAGTCTGAGGCAGGAGAATCGCTTGAACTGGGGAGGCAGAGGTTGCAGTGAGCCAAGATCGTACCACTGCACTCCAGCCTGGGCGACAGAGCGAGACACTGTCTCAAAAAAAAAAAAGAGAAACAGAACTAGGGGACAGACATCCCAGGCAGAATCTGCAAGTGCAAAGTTCCGAGGTTTGAGGAAGTTCCAGGGAAGGAGCAAAGGGCTTTCTGTGTCTGGCGAGGAGAGTGGGATGTTTCTGCGAGGCCAAAGAACACCAGGCCAGACGCGCAGGCTACCTCAAATCCCAGAAAGTCCTGCAAAGCATAGAATCAAAACTGTACAAGGCCAGTTGTCTGCACAGTTAATATTTCACTGTCAAACTACGAAAATTTAACAAAGGCATTTTGGTGAGTTTGGGAATGTAAAAAAGAGGTGACAGGTTTGCAACCCACAGCCAGTCTTGTGATTAGGAAATAGCATGAACAGCAGGACATTCTGCCCAGAGGGCTGAGATTTACCCACACTTGTTCCTCTGGTTCACACATGGCTTTTCCACATGGCCTGGGAGAAGTTGCTTTACTTCTAAAAAAAAAAGAAAGAAAGAAAGAAAGAAAGAAAGAAAGAAAGAAAGAAAGAAAGAAAGAAAGAAAGAAAGAAAGAAAGAAAATCAGGGATGGGCGCGGTGGCTCACGCCTGTAATCCCAGCGTTCTGGGAGGCCGAGGTGGGCGGATCACCTGAGGTCAGGAGCTTGAGACAGACCTAGCCAACATGGCGAAAACCTGTCTCTACTAAAAAATGCAAAAATTAGACGGGTGTGGTGGCGAGCGCCTGTAATCCCAGCTACTCGGGAGACTGAGGCAGCATAATTGCTTGAATCCTGGAGGCGGAGGCTGCAGTGAGCTGAGATGGCACCACTGCACTCCAGGCTGGGCAACAGAGCAAGACTCTGTCAAAAAACAAACAAACAAAAAAAACAAACAGTAACTACTAGTCATGTCAACATGGGTATCAATTGGATTTAAATAGGATTTAAATTGGTGTTTTCCATTTACATCAAAAAAAGAGAAAGATCTCAAGCAACTTAACATCATGCCTCAAGGAAACATAGAAAGAAGAATAAACTAAGCCCAATGTTAGTAGAAGGAAAAAAATAATAAAAATCAGAGGAGAAATAAATGAAAGAGACTAAAAAAAAATACAAAAGATTAACAAAACCAAAAGGTGGTTTTTTGAAAAGATAAATGGCCAGGTACGGTGACTTATGCCTATAATCTTAGTACTTAAGGAGGCCGGGGGGGTGAATCACTTGAGGCCAGGAGTTCGAGACCAGCCTGGCCAACATGGTAAAACCCTGTCTCTACTAAAAATACAAAAATTAGCCAGGTGTGGTGTCTTGTACCTGTAGTCCCAGATACTCGGGAGGCTGAGGCATGAGAATTGCTTGAACCTAGGAGGTGGAGGTTGCAGTGAGCCAAGATCTCATCACTGCTGTCCAGCTTGGGTGACAGAGCATGACTCTGTCTCAAAAAATAAAAAAAAAAAAATAAAAGAAAGAAAGAAAAAGAAAAGATAAACAAAATTGACAAACCTTTAGCTAAATAAGAAAAAACGAAAGGACAAATAAATAAAGTCAGAAATAAAAGAGGAAATATTACAACTGATACTACAGAAATATAAAGGATCCTAAGAGACCTCATGGTTTCACTGCTGAATTTTACCAAACATTTAAAGAATAACTAATACCAATCTTTCATAAACTCTTCCAAAAAATTAAAGAGGAGGAAATATTTCAAACTCTTTTTATGAGGCCAGCATTACTCTGATACCAAAACCAGAAAAAGACACTACAAAAAGTAAGTAAATGCATAAATAAGTAAGTAGAACTATAGGCCAGGATCCCTGTTGAACATAGATACAAAAATCCTCAACAAAATACTAGCAAGCTGAATTCAACAACACATTAAAAGGATCATTCACCATGATTAAGTGGGATTTATCATAGGATAGGAGGATGGTTCAACAAATGTAAATCTACAAATGCAATACACCACATTAACAGAATGAGGGACAAAAACCATGTGATCATCTCATCAGATACAGAAAAAGCATTTGACAAAACTTGACATCCTTTCATGATAAAAACTCTCAACAAATTAGGTATGGAAGGAATGTACCTCAACACAATAAAGAACATATATATATGATAAGCACACAGTTAACCTTATACTCAATGGTGAAAAATTTAAACCCTTTCCTCTAAAATTCAGAACAAGACAAGGAAACCTACTCTCACCACTTTTATTTAACATCATGTTGGAAGTCCTTGCAATTAGGCAAGAGAAAGAAATCAAAGGCATCCAAATGGGAAAGGAAGAAGTGAAATTGTTGCTGTTTGTTGATGACATGGTCCCATACAGAGGAGACCTTAAAGATTTCACCAAAACAGTTAGGACTAAGAAATTAATACAGTAAAGTTGAGGATTACAAAAGCAACACACAAAAATCAGTAGTTTCTACTGATTTGTTGACACTACAAACAAACTTTCCAAAAAACAAATTAAAAGAGCAATCCCATTTACAATGGCTTCAAAAACAAAAACAACTTAAGAATAAATGTAGCCAAGTAGGTGAAAACCTGTACACTGAAAACCATAAAATGTTGATGAAAGAAATTGAAGAAAACACACATAAACAGAAAGATATCCTATGTTCATAGATTGGAAGAAGTAATATTGTTAAAGTATCTGTGCTACCCAAAACAATCTATAGATTTAATGAAATCTCTATAAAATCTCCAATGTAATTTTACGTAAAAATAGAAACAACGATCCTAAAATTCATATGAAACCGCAAAAGAAATCCAAATAGCCAAGGCAATCACACACCAAAAGAACAAAGCTAGAGGCATGACACTACTTGAATTCAAACTATACTACAAAGTGATAGTAATTAAAACAGCATGACACAGGCATAAAAATAGACACATTAACTAATGGAACAGAATAGAGAGCCCAAAAACGAATGCACATCTGTACAGTCAATAGGTTTTTGACAAAGGTCCTAAGAATACACAATGGGAAAAGGACAGTCTGTTCACTAAATGGTACTGGGAAAGTTGGACATTCATATGCAGAAGAATAAAATTGGATCCTTATCTCACCTCATATACAAAAATTAACTCAAAATGGATTAAATATTTAAACATAAAATATTAAAAAAATAGCCATGTCTGAAGACTTGAGACTTGAGACTATAAAACTACTGAAGGAGAATATAGGGGAAAAATTACATTAGTCTACATAATGATGTTTTTAGATTTGATTCCAAAAGTACAGGTAAGAAAAGCACAAATAAATGAAGGGGATTACATCAAACTAAAAAAGCTTCTGTACAATAAAGGAAACAACAATGAAAAGACATCCCACAGATTGGGAGAAAATATTTGCAAGCCATATATCTAATAAGGGGTTAATATCCAAAATATATAAGGAACTCAAGGAGAAAAAAAAAATCTGATTTTAAAATAGCAAGAAACCTAAATAGATATTTCCCAGAAGAAGACATATAAATGGCCCACAGATATATGAAAAAATGTTCAACATCATTAATCATTAGGGAAGTGCAAATTAAAACCACAATGAGACATCAACTCACACCTGTCAGAATGGCTATTATCAAAATGACAAAACATAACAAGTGTTGGTGAGGATGTGGAGAAAGGGGAACCCTTCCTTGTAGGCTGTTGGTGGAAATGTCAATTAGTACAGCCATTATGGAAGAGAGTATGGAAGTTCCTCTAAAAACTAAAAGTAGAATTACCATATGATCCAGCAATCCCACTTCTGGGTATTTACCCAAAAGATTCGAAATGAGTATGTTGAAGAGAAATTTGCACTTCCATGTTCATTGCAGCACTATTCACAATAGCCAAAATATGATATCAGCCTAAGTGTCCATCAACAGATGAATGGAGAAAGAAAATGTCATATATATACATGGTAGAATACTATTCAGCCTTTAAAAAGAAAGAAATTTTGTAATTTTCGATAGCATAGATGGAAGAGAAAAACATTATGCCCAGGCACAGAAAGACAAATACCACATGTTTTTACTTATATGGGAAATCTAAAACAGTCAAACTCATTGAAACCAAGAGTAGAACGGTGTTAACAGAGGCTGGGGGTTGGGAGCATGAGGAGATGACAGTCAAAGGGTACAAAGCCTCAGTTAGACAGGAGGAATCGTAGTTTTTTTCTTTGAAATCTGTTGCACAGCCTGGGAAACATAGTAAATAATAGTGTATTGTACGTTTCAAAATTGCTAATAGAGTAAATTTTAAGTGTTCTCACCGCAAAAAATGATGACTATTTGAGGTGAAGGATGTATTTGTTGGCTTGATCTAATTACTTCACATTGTATTCATGAATCATAATATCACTTTGTATCCCATAAGTATATACAACTATAGCTTGTTAATTTATAATAAAAATGATAATTTGATATAATCAGAAAAAAAATTGGTGTTTTCAAGAAAGTGAGGGGGATGTGGACACAGATTCCATAGCAAAACCTGCAAATTTTTCTTCCCTTTTGCTGTTGTGTCTACTGGTGGGTGGACTTTTCTCTCTGTGTAAGATGTTAGAGAAGGCATTCTCTCTTCTTCCTTCCGTCTTCCTCCCTGTCTCCCACTCTCCCTCTTTTTTTTCTTTCTCTCCTCCACCCTCCTCTTCCTCCCTGTCCTCTCCCACCCTCTCTTCTTTCCTTCCCCTTTTTCTCCTGCATTATAAGGAGCTTTACCGCTGAGCCACCTTAGCCACATTTCTGTTCTTGTTGACCTTTTGAGGGCCAGAGAGAAGCATAGATTTGAGATTGCTGTTTAGATAGCACGTTTCTCACTGGGGAGAGGTAAAGGTCTGGTCAACACGTGGTTCTTCACATCTGGAAAGTCAATAGCAAACCTTTGTATTCCTGGCCTCTGGTGCATTTTGGGTTGCCTGCCTGCCACTCTACCCCCTCCTTCATGAACCGTACCCCCATCTTCCTTTAGGGAGTCACACTCAGATGTGTGCTTCTGGTGGTGCCCACAGCTCCTGACTCCAGGACCAGCCAATCAGAACCTCCAAACCTCAGGGGCGGACACCTGAGCCAGGTCAGGCCAAGGGCACAGAAACCCGGGGCTTTTGCTGGAAGCATGTGGGAGAGAAGCTGCAAAGAAGCCATGTCCATTTCTAATTTCCATTTTGTTTTGGTTATAAAGGGCAGAGGAGGGAAATGATTTGCTTCTTTATGCTTGCTTGTGCTTTTGAGAGATAGTTTGAAAAAGAAAAAAAGAAAACAAGAAGTGCCCTGGTGGGGTGCTTGTTTTGTGCGGGGCCCCATTTCTGCAGCCCAGTAGGTGATGAAGAGAGCTCATGCTTGCTGGGACTCTAAGACAGTCTGAGCCTGGACCTCACAGTTCATTCTTCCCCAGCGGCATGCTGGCCTGAAAGCAGGTACTGGCCCTGGAGAAGAATTCGGAGGCTGCCAGGTGCCCTGCGCCTCTGGTCAGTGCAGAGCAGGGCAGCAGTTGGAGCTGTCACTGAAGAGAGGCCGTGCAGGGAGAAGGCCCGCTGCGGGCTCAGCTTTGGGGTGATCTCTCCCTAAGGACCTCCCCCTTGAGCTGGTAGTTTTGTGTATCAGCCTGTCTCCCTAGGGGTTCTGGGAGGGCAGAGAGTGGAGGGCAGGCGGCCCTGCTCCCTCCCCAGGTAACGGGCATGGTCAGGGAGGGCCACTATGGGGGCAGTAATCTCACAGGCTCACTGTCTACACACGCTTGGAAAGAACAGGGAGGGGGCTTCCTGATTTTCTCCTCTGAGCATCGGAATCTAAATTTTCATAGATGAGGGCAGGAAGGAGGTCGTCTATTTCTGGAGTCTAATATGTGAGAAGTTCTTTTAGACAGCAACTGAAGGACTGGGTCTCAAAAACTGTCACATATTAAAAATGTATAATTATATGCTGCAGGCTAAAAGCACCACTGCCCTCCCACCAGCCCTCCTACCTCTGTTTCTGATGTCAATTTCTAGTTCCTTCGCCTCATAGAGGCAGGGTATGGAATCTAGGCAATGGGACACTGGTTTCTGGGCTGCTTCTTAGTCCTGTATAAACCTGATCTATTTCATCTTCACAAGAACTGGCCACCCATATCTCTCAGGGGAGGACTCCCAGGCCTGGCAATTGTCTCTGTTTGTGCACTTGTTCCAAATGCCACCTTTGGATTCCTATTCTTTATCAGTTGTTTACATGGGAAGCTCTTCCTGACATTTATTCTGCTCTGCACCTTGCAGGTGGGCCGCCCTGCCTGGGCTGGGGCACTCTCTGATGCCCTAGCCTTCGGGTCTAGAGTCTCAGGCAGCTGTGGAAAGAGTCAGGCAAAGGCATAGATTGTCATCTTCAGATCTCTCTGCATACTTTCCAGGGTAGCACGTTCCCCAACAAGCACCGAGTCAAATTGAACTAATAGCTCTTGAGTGCTTCTTCTGAGCCAGATGCTATGCTGCACACATTGCCTCCTATTATTTTCATTTTTACAAAATCATTCTCAGTGATTAAATACTTTGCCCAAGATCACAGATAGGTAGGGGTAACAGGCAATAAATGACAGCATAAAAAAGTCTAGGGCATGCGTTTTCCTTTCTCCTTTCCCTAGATATGAGAATCACTGCCAAGGAAGATCATCAAGAACTCCAAGGGGAAAAAGGGCCGTTCAGAAGGAGAGGGGGCTATTCCCATACACAGAGGCCCCCAGGGTTGCAGTATGCCTCGAGCACAGGCTAGAGTCTGACATCTCTGGGGTGGGGTAGGATAAAGGCAGACTGTTTCTTCATGCTTATTTTTCATGCCCCTGTGTACTCCAAGGGGATTTAGACAGTTCATGATGAATAATACAAAGTCCATAAAGCCATTAAAAAGAAAGTAAATGTTTAGGAGCCTTGTAATATGGACTAAAGATGGAAGGAGTTTTTTTTGTTTTGTTTTGTTTTGTTTTATCCCAGCAAAACTTGGCTGAGGTGTATGCTTGCAACGGAGCATAAGATTTAACACCGAGCTCCCAGGTAACCAAAGAAAAGGGAACACACAGGAAGTTATGAATACACTTATTATCCACTAACAATAATTTTATCACTTATCCAGAGACCAGTGTTTTTCACCTCTAACGTGCACAGCGCACCCGATGGATATACATTTCTTCCCTCAGTGTTCTTAGAAATTTCTCTCTGTTCCCAGAGTTGTGAAATTTCTTGAGATGTCACTTTGTGTTCTATTTTCATCTATTGTGATTTGTGATGAACAATTTAACAGCCTTTCAATCTGGAAACACACGTGCTTCTTGTGTTTAAATTGTGGGAGATTTTCCTGAATCTTTTTTCTTTAATAATTTGAACCCGGCCTGGCGCGGTAGCTCGTGCCTATAATCCCAGCACTTTGGGAGGCTGAGGGGGGTGGTGGATCACTTGAGGTCAGGAGTTCGAGACCAGCTTGGCCAACATGGTGAAACCCTGTCCCTACTAAAAATACAAAAATCATCCAGGCATGGTGGCGCATGCCTGTAATCTCAGCTACTTGGGAGGCTAAGGCTGAAGAATTGCTGGAACCCAGGAGGCGGAGGTTGCAGTGAGCTGAGATTGCACCATTGCACTCCAGCCTGGGTAACACAGTGAGACTCCGTCTCAAAAAAAAAAAAAAAAAAATGAGCCCCTCCATTTTCTCTCTCTGGAACTCTGATTTTTTTCTCTCTCTGGGACTCTGATTTTTTTTGGATGTTTGATCCTGTTTTCTTTATTTTTTTCCTCATGTATTCCCTATCTCTGCGTCCATTTGCTCAGCTCTTTTTAGATACTGCTTTCATTTTATTTTCCAAAATTTCTACTGAATTCTAAAATCTTTGCCATTATACTTCTAATAGTCTGTTTTTTTTTAAAAAAAAAAACACAAATACTAGCCTCCCCCCAACACTATTCTGCACTTTACCTTCTGCCTAAACAGAATATCCTGGAAATGGTGTCAAAGCAGAGGACAGAGTGTTGCCTCCTTCTCTTTAATGGACATAGAGTGTTTCATTGCACGCCTGTGCTAGACTTTATTCACCATGTCGGGGTGGTTCTGAAGGATGACAGGCATCCACTAACTGAGAGGGGGCTCTGGGCATCACAGGTAGAGGAGCAAGTCGGTGGGAAGATGTGGGATGTGGGACAGCCTAGGACATTGCAAGAGCTGGGCATGGGTGGCCCGGATGAGATTGTAGCACATGCATCTGTGCGTGTGTGTTGGAGAGAATGTGACTTGAGAATCAGATGAAGCACAGGTCGCTTTTCCAAGTGATGTTAACAGAATACTCTAGACTGAAAGCAGAGGAGGGCCATGAGGACATCTGTTCCTCAGAAGTTCCTCCTATCTGTAGTGTGGAAGGTGGACCGGAAGGGGATGAGACTTGGGTCATGAAGGACAGTTAAATGGTTGTTGCAGAAACGGGCAAGAAGTGATGAGGGATGGAACTGGGGCAGTGGCAGTGTGGTAAGCAGAGATGCTCGATGTGAGGACGGCAGGCACTGTCTGGTTTGTGGCTGTGTGGAGGGAACGAAGGAGAAGACTAGCACGATGCCTCCATTCGGCCAGTTGACTTAGCAGACAATGTCTCCTTTCACAGGATGGGGAATCCCAGATAGGAAGCAGTTCTGAGGGGAATGAGGAAGTTAGGTTTGGACATGTTGAGTCTGAGATATTTCTGGGACATCCGAATAGAGATGTCCTAACGATGGGGGTCTGATTCTTAACCAAGAGGTGTGGGCTGACGTTGTAGATTCATCAGGGCAATGATGGAAACCGTCATTCCCTCCTGGACACCTTGGCGCATGCTCTCCCTCCACTCCTTCCTCTCTGGCCATATCTCCCCTGATGCGGGGACCTGCCTGAGGGTCTCTGGACTTGCTGTTCTGTTTGCCAAGTGCACGCTCCCCAGGACTTCGCGTTGGCCACCTTCCTGTGTCATTCCATCTCTGATCAGCAGCCTCCCTCTCTGATCACCCTAATCCAGGTAGAGCCCTCTCCTGTTACTCTCCATCAGCTTTGCCTCCTTTTCTTTTGCTGCCCAGTGTTTATCATCACCTGTCCTCATGGTACATACTTAAGCATTCATTTATTTGTCACTCGTTCCTTGCTCTCCACCCTCGCTCTGCATTGAAATGTAAGTTCTTCCAGAGGAGAGGCGATTGCTGTATCCACTGGGCCTAAACACTTCCTGGGAACAAGTTGGTGCCCCAGGAATGTTTGTGGAGGGAATGAGTGAGTGTCCAGAGGGAGTCAAGAGAAGACTCAGAAGGTACAATTGGGGAAACAGAAGGGAAGTCAAGGTAGCCCAGCCTCCAAAGGCCAGGAGAGAACGGATTTCAAGTAGGAGAGAAGGGTCAGCCGTGTCAGAAGTGAGTGGGATGGCAAAAAAGAGAAAAGCAGAGGACTCCTGTTGGTTTGGCAACAGGAAGAGCACGGGCTGCTTTAGCCATGACAGAGGGGCAGAGGGCGGAGGGCAGACTGGGAGGTGAGAGTGGGTGACTAGGGATCAGGATGTTTTTAAGAAATTGGTTATGCATAAAGACATACAGAGTGATTTAATGGACTTTGCGGACTCCGGGGCAGGTGGGAGGCAGGTGAGGGATAAAAGAATACACATTGGGTACAGTGTACACCGCTCAAGTGATGGGTGTGCTAAATCCCAGACTTCACCACTACAGAATTCATCCATGTAACCAGAAACAACTTGTACCCTCAAAGCTATTAAGATTTTTAAAAAAGAGAAGAAATTGGCTATGAGTGGATCAAGATAAGGGAGGAACTAGAAGGAGACCAAGATATTTTCTTTTTTTTTCCCCTCCAAATTATTGTTTATTGGTTTTGGGGTGCAACAGCCAGATAAATGAGAGGACGCAGTCTGAATGGGAACCTGGAGGTGCGTTTTCAGAGGCAGAAGCATCTGAGATGGTTGCCAGTCTAGAGGTGGCAGTGGGGGCAGGTAGCAGGCAGGGCCTGTGCCCTCTCTGTGGAGGCAGTGGTGCACTGCCGGGTTAGTCTCTCTGTGCCTCAGCCCCTCTATTGCTCCCCTCTCCCCATAAGTAGGCTCTGATAAAGCTGGCCTCCGTAAGTATGGATTTTCACACATTGTATGTTACACTTGCTAGTGTGACTGAGTCTGGTGAGAGTGAGGGGTGCCTCTTATCACAGTGTCGTGCTGTCTGAAGTCCCTACCTTGGCCCGTTGACCTGGGCTTCGCCTTTCCCTCGGCTGCCTCTGCTCTCCACTTGTCAGGCTGTCAGCACAGAGGTGCCCCTTCCTGTTCCCCACCAGGAAACCTGCTCTCCAGGCAAACCCGGCCACTAGAGGTAAAGAGTCAGTCTGGGGCCAGGCACAGTGGCTCATGCCTGTAATCCCAGCACTTTGGGAGGCTGAGGTGGGCGGACCACAAGGTCAAGAGATTGAGACCATCCTGGCCAACATGGTGAAACTTCGTCTCTACTAAAAATACAAAAAAATTAGCCGGGCGTGGTGGCGCACACCTGTAGTCCCAGCTCCTTGGGAGGCTGAGGCAGGAGAATTGCTTGAACTCAAGAGGAGGAGGTTGCAGTGAGCCGAGATCGGGCCACTGCACTCTGGCGACAGAGTGAGATTCCATGTCAAAAAAAAAAAAAAAAGAATCAGTTTGGAAGGAAGAAGACCAGGATATCCAACCCCTTCCCATTTGTGAAGGAGACTTCCAGACAAGGCAGTGGTGGAGCCTTGGAGGAGGTTCCCTTGCTGCCGAGTTTTCTCAGAATCTCTGCAGAACACAGAAATGGGAAGTTTATGTGTGCCCAGGAAGTGAAGTGGGAATGCAGTCCTCAGGCTGGAAAACTGAGGTTTGGGAGCGGATGGAAGGGCCACAGATGGTTGTGTTATAAAGGGACAAGCAGACATAGATGGTCAGAGAGACAACACTATCGCCAGGACAGCTCTGAAAAATATGATCATAACATTTCAGAGTCCAGAATGGTGATGGGGCAAAAACAATAATCAAAAGATTTGTAGAATGAGCCGGGCACGGTGGCTCACGCCTGTAATCCCAGCACTTTGGGAGGCTGAGGCGGGCAGATCACTTCAGGTCAGGAGTTCAAGACCAGCCTGGCCAACATCACGAAACCCCAGCTCTACTAAAAATACAAAAATTAACCAGGCGTGGTGGCGGGTGCCTGTAATCCCAGCTCCTTGGAAGGCTGAGGCAGGAGAACCGCTTGAACCTGGGAGGCAGAGGCTGCAGTGAGCCCAGATCATGCCATTGCACTCCAGCCTGCATGACAGAGCAACAGTCCATCTCAAAAAAAAAAAAAAAAAAAATTTGTAGAATGAAATACAAATCAGCCCAAAAATAGAATTCCAAAATGAGGAAATCATGGTTGGAGAGGGCAGGCAGTGACCCGAGTTGAACATATGGAGATAAAGCCATGCAACTTTTAAGACACAATTTTTAAAAGTACTTTGTTGTCATTGTTGAAAGAAATGATTTGCAGGGAAATATTAAAATGATAATGTTCACAGGTCCAGATTAATTTGGGTAGGGGTGGGGAGGTAAGGAAGAAAACTTCAAAATCTACTGTTTTCCTTATAAGGTTATTACAAGGCTCCTCTTCTTGTTGACTTTGACAGCTAGTTTCCATTAAGTTTAAGAATACATTTTTAGGCCAGGCTCAGTGGCTCACGCCTGTAATCTCAACACAGGACGGCCAAGACAGGTGGATCATGAGATCAGGAGATCGAGACCATCCTGGCTAACACGGTGAAACCCCATCTCTACTAAAAATACAAAAAATTAGCCAGGCGTGGTGGCACGTGCCTGTAGTCCCAGCTACTCGGGAAGCTGAGGCAGGAGAATTGCTTGAACCTGGGAGGCAGAGGCTGCAGTGAGCCGAGATCACGCCACTGCACTCCAGCCTGGGTGACAGAGCGAGACTCTCTCTCAAAAAAAAAAAAAAATTACATTTTTAAATATTTTCATGTAGGCCAAGCACAGTGGCTCATGCCTGTTCCCAGCACACTTTGGGCGGCCGCGGCAAGAGGATCACTTGAGCTCGGGAGTCTGAGACCAGTTTGAGCAACATAGCAAGACACCGTCTCTCTAAAAAATACAAAAATTAGGTGGGCATGGCGATGTGTGCCTGCAGTCCCAGCTACTCAGGAGGCTGAGGTGGGAGGATCGCCTGAGCCTGGGAGGCAAGGCTGCAGTGAGCTGAGATCACGCCACCGCACTCCAGCCTGGGCAACAGAATGAGACCCTGTTTCAAAACAATTTTTTTTGTGTGTAGTAATTGTTAGATTAAAAGAATATTTACCTTACAAATTAGTACTAAAGTCTATACAGGAAAATAAAAGAGGGGGGAAAAGAAAGACCTCACTCAAAGGAAACCAACCACAATAGAGAGGAAACAATTACAGAAGCAAAACTGAAGAGAAACAATGTTGATGGGTATAAATGGGTTAATTCAATAAGTAAAAGGAAGCAAATTGAATTAAAAAACAAAAACCCAATAATAGGCTGCTTACAAGTCAGACCCATATCATGATGACAGAGGGAAAGATAATTAAAGGCAAACATATAGTACCAGGTACATGAGAACCAGAAAGGAAGTGAGGGGGGATATGTTAGCATCAGCGGGGTTCAAAGTGAAAAGCCTCCCTGGGAAAGGGGAGGTCTGCTTGCTCTGCGTGATATGGGGGGAAATCAACACTGCCTCCCTAGGGGACCTCGCCCACGTGCCCACAGTTAATGATCATCTATATGCTAATGATCCTCGATTCACATCTCAGGCCCAGATCCAATCTGTCACCCACCTCCATAGCCCAATTCCATTTGTCTGTTTACCACCCTTACCTGACTCAAGTTTCTGCAAGAGTGACCAAGGTTCCCATCCGCCCAGGCCTGCGGGGTTTTCATGGGCATGAGATTTTCAGTGCTGATCTGGGACAGTCCCAGGGAAACCAAGACGGTTGGTCAACCCGAGTCCCTCTGTCACTGAGAAGGGGATGCCCTGTTTGCTCCATGCTGCTCAGTGCAGACTGTGATCCCAGGCTCATTTCTGCTTCCTTTGTCTCAACGTACAAGGAGGGCAAAGCCTATGTTTGGGATTGTTTGCCTTTGTGTCTGCGCCGTCTCCCACATGCCCGCCACGGAATCAATGTTGGCGGAATGAAAGAGGAAATGAATGATGGCCCAACGTCAAGACTCTTAATGTGCTACAAAGCCGCATCAGAATGCGCAAGGCGACTTCTGAATAATTTGCTCATTTACACATTTAAACACATTTTTTAAAAGTTTAAAACAAAACATGGGCATCAGGCACGGTGGCTCATGCCTGTAATCCCAGCACTTTGGGAGGCCGAGGCAGGTGGATCACTTGAGGTCAGGAGCTCGAGACCAGCCTGGCCAACATGGCAAAACCCCGTCTCTCCAAAAAAAAAAAAAAAAAAAAAAAAGCAACAATTAGTAGCCAGGTGTGGTGGCGCATGCCTATAATCCCAGCTAGTCAGGAGGCTGAGGCAGCAGAATCCCTTGAATCTGGGAGGCGGAGGTTGCGGTGAGCTGAGAT
Organism: Hylobates moloch; assembly: GCF_009828535.3. NCBI lineage: Eukaryota > Metazoa > Chordata > Mammalia > Primates > Hylobatidae > Hylobates > Hylobates moloch. The sequence goes on from NW_026652276.1 coordinate 6,890,855, forward strand.
TGAGCCACTGCACTCCAGCCTGGGTGACAAAGCAAGACTCCATCTTAACAAACGAACAAACATAACCACGTGTGTGTGTGTGTGTGTGTGCATGTGTGTGGTGTTTCCTTTAACCACCTTCTCCACAGATATCATTCAGAAATACCTCCATCTTCTTGAACTCTCCTCGGTCTTTCAGTTGTCCCGCATTCATTTGTTTTGCTTCACAAAAGTTTAACTTTTACAAGATATTTTAGTTTCCTAAGATTTTGGAATTTCTTCAACTTTGCTGAGTAAGTTTAGATTTCAAAAAAAAAAAAAAAAAAAAAAAACAAAGCAAAACAAAAAAAAAACAGAATTAAAATAGAGTGGCCATTTATTACTAACTAAAAATGTTTTTCCCCTTCATGTAGAAATTGCTCATCTTGGTATCATTTACAGAAACACTTTCTATTCCCCAAATATTTATTAATGAAATATTTTTATCTCCAAACGTGCCTTCTAAATATTTACTTCTTAGCAATGCTTTTGCAAAGTTCTGTTTATAAATTGCTAGGAGAAAGTGGTGAGAGCCCCTCTTACTTGGCAGGACTAGGGTAACTTGGGTGAAAGGTTGTTTGGTTGTTGGCTTTGCTACAGAATAATAGATTCGGTTCTGTTGTGTTTTGTGTGGTTCCAATGTTTAAAACACGTATCCAAGAATAGATGCATATGAATTTTCTGCAAGAGAGGATCTAGCTATAATAGATCCAAATAGATGAGTGAAACCTGAGAATGAGGGGTGGGATGCCTATTGTTAGTTCATAGCAAGTGAAGGCTGATGGACGCATCCAATGGCTGACCACAAGGCACCAAGATGCATACAAACACACGTATAGGATGACCCCTTGAGTTCCTCTTCCCTTTTCCAGAAATTTCCCTTTCCTAATTGTCCACTTTGGCCCCGCCTTCGGCTGTGCAGCCTGGCCCCTGTGCTATAGTACAGCCACAAAGCTCCCGAAATTTACAGGACCATCTTGAATTTAAATATTTAGTCAGTTTTTGACTGCATGTAGCAAATTAATCCCAGTTTTTGGCTAGGAAAACGTGATCCAACACAACTGAGTGCTTTTCAGCACTTTACTTGGTAAGAAAGAATGAGTTTTCTCAACAAATCTCCTAGGAGAGAGGGACTTAAGTTTTGGGTATGTCGTTGGAGTGCAAAATAAATGCCAACATCTTTTTTTGGGGTGGGTGGAGTTGTGTTACTTAAAACGATGGGGTTATTTTATTGTACAGTTTGTGCCAGCTCTGCTCAGTTGAGTACATACTTGGTGTAGTACTCCAAGTAATTTGTTATTGGCAAAACGTGAAGCACCAAAGTTGGTGAATAATTTACCTTAAAACAATTTGAGCTGTTATGTCCTCGGTGGAATCCTTGCTCACTTGCATTTGTTCAGCTTTATTGGATGGGGGAGAAGGGTTAGAGCAACAGCCAGCAGCCAGGGGCTTTTTCATCCTGTGCCCAGTCAACCCCCTTGGGCCTGTGTCACACCTGCGTGCATCATCTGGTCACGTGTGACTCAGGGGAGCTCCTGCATGATGTCACTTGTTTTCTAAAAACACTTCTAGCTCTTTCCTTTCTCTATAAAGTGAAAGAAGCAGTTCTGGGAAAGGCACTTGAGGTCTGATTGGAAATGGAAATCTTTAAGCAGAGATAAAGGAAGTAGCTTATTACAAGATTTATATTTGTATAATAGTTTCAATGTACTTTATAAAACTAAATTATTTAGTGCTGATAGAGAAAGTAATGAGAAGATAATGCGAAATGAGCTCACAACCTAATGGTCTTTATTTTTAGACTTGTGTCTCTGTGTGTTCCCAACAAATCGTGCTGCCCAATTCTATTTTCTTAGGTCAATATTACCCTGTGCATGCATGCTCATCTGTGGTGAGTAGTCCCAGCTAAGCACAGGAAATGTCTCCTAAAAAGCTAAAAAGAAAACCTAGAACTTAGTTTTTATTGTTGCAATACACAAATTGGATAATCTATATGCCCTTTGTGCAGTGTTGGTTAAAAATAAACAAAAAGGGCAGGTGCAGTGAATCACGCCTGTAATCACAGCACTTTGATAGGCCGAGGAGGGTGGATCACGAGGTCAAGAGATCAAGACCATCCTGGCCAACATGGTGAAACCCCATCTCTACCAAAAATACAAAAAAATTAGCTGGGCACGGTGGTGCACACCTGTAGTCCTAGCTACTTGGGAGGCTGAGGCAGGAGAATTGCTTAAGCCCGGGAGGCAGAGGTTGCAGTGAACCGAGATGGTGCCACCGCACTCGAGCCTGGGGACCGAGCGAGCCTCTGTCTTAAAAAAATAAATAAACAAGCAAACCCAACACTGGGTCCAAGTAAACATAAGTGTAATAATTTATTAAGGTATTAATAACAAGTGATGTCACCAAGATTTAGCAAAACTCATCACCTTACAAATTGGCCCTAATTACTCATATGCTGGAAAATATGTTTTCAAGATGTCTGTGGGAGTTTGTCTACAATTCAGTATCCTTCAAATAGCAATTTTGTCTTTAACACTTACCTAGCAACTATTCCTGAGCTGCTCTGCGGTATGCACCCAGTTATTACCTGTAACTGTTCCTGAGAATTTTAATTATTCAACTTTTGGTATGTGTGTTTGTCATCTTTTCAATTATAGGGACTATGCCGTTTACTATTTGGAACCCTCTACTGTGCCCTAAACGGTGTCTACACAGAGTAGGATTCCAGCGCATTGTAATACAGTTTCCTGCTTGTCTCTGGGAAAGAAAGGATAGCTTTTAAGATCACGTGTTCGTAGAATTCTTGGAGGTCCCCTGTGGCCAATGCCATCTGATGTTGATTCCCTTTTCCCACCTTCCTGACCAGCCTCTGCTTTCAGCCCTGCGGAAGCAAGAGGTCTCGCGATCGCTGTCGGCCTGGGCACGTAAGAGGCAGCGGTCGCCATGTGTGACTGGAATCTGCCTTCCTGAGACTTCCGGCATCAGGGCTGTCCGGCTCCTGGGAATCCACGACCATGACCTTCTTCTTCTGAGAGCCCATTTCAGGATGGAAGGGAGCCCTCATAGCTCCCCCATTTCCTGTCTGTCCTGGGCTCACCAAAGACTAAGTGTCCTTGCCCGTCCTGATTGAAGTCGCTCCAAATCAGCTTGCTCTATGGCTGCAGCATGCAGAAGGTATCCAAGGCTGGTTTCCTTTGACTATCCAGCATTGGAATCTCCACTCTGTATTTGCAGAATATCCCATCTTATGAGTATTTTTGGGAGAACAAACCCACCTCCCACTAGAGAAGCTGAACCTCGGCAAATGGGGTGGCTTTCAACCACCCGAACCCCTCCTGCTTTCTCTTCCCCTTGGAGCCAATACTTGGGGTTGTGATGAAGGCTCCTCCAACCAGATGGACCAGGCTGGGCTTTGAGTTGAGATGCAGAAGGACCATCTGGATGCTCTTCCCAGGCAGTGAGGGTGGCGCTCTTGAGGATGTTCAGGGTCCTAGGCTCCGTGGTGGTGGCAGGCCCATCCCATCAGGAAGATTCTGGCTGTCGGTTGCAGGTCTGCCCACCAGCTGCTCCTCTCCACCTCTCCTAGCGCTTCCCAGTGCTCTTCTGTAAATGGCTTTTCTGCTTAAATCAGCCAGTGTCCATGTCTGTTTCGGGCAGCCAAAAACTTTGTCTGATTGTACCCAGTATGGTGTGGTGGTTAAGAGTTCTGGTGTGGAGCCTGATTTTGGGGTTCCCCATCACCTGATTCCCCACCTCTGTGGCCACGGGTATTAACATCCTCTTTGGGAAAATGGGATAATAATAATAATCCTACCTTCATAGGATTTCCCATCAAATAATTAAATACATTCATTAAATAATTAAACATTGTATTAGTTTGTTAGGGCTGCCGTAACAAAGTACTACAGACTAGGTGGCCTAAACAACAGAAATTTATTTTATAACAAAATCTAGTTTATAACTAGGAGTCTGAGATCAAGGTGTTGGCAGGCTGCTTTCTTCTAAGGCTTCACTCCTTGGCTTATACTGTAGATGGCCTTCTTTTTTTTAGTGGGGGGTTGGGTGGGGACAGGATCTCACTCTGTCACCCCAAGCTGGAGTGCAGTGATGTGATCTTGGCTCATGGCAGCCTCCACCTTGCAGCCTCAATTGATCCTCCTGCCTCACCCTCCCAAGTAGCTGGGACTACAGAGGTGCCATCATGCCCAACTAACTTTTGAAAGAGATAGCATTTTACTATGTTGCCCAGGCCGGTCTCGAACTCCTGGGCGCAAGTGATCCACCTGCTTCGGCCTCCAAAAGTGCTGGAATTACAGGAATGAGCCACTGGCACCCCCAACCAGGTAGCCATCTTATTCCAATGTCTTCACACAACCCCCTCTGTGTCTTCATCCTAAGCTCCTCTTTTTATAAGTATGCCAGTCATATTGGACTAGGGCCCACCCCTATGATCTCATTTTAACTTAGTTACCTCGTTAAAGGCCCTGTCTCCAAATACAGCTGCATTCTGAGGTCCTGGGGATTAGGAATTTTGAGGGGACACCATTCTGCCCATGGCAAAGATCATAATACATGTGAGAAGCATGGCGTGGAGCCTGACATGGCAGAAGCAGCATTGCCCTTTATATAGGCAGGACTCACCCTCAGAACTAGGTTCTTGAAAGCCGCCTCTCACCTGTGGGATGCAACAGTCATGCAGGACTGTGCCTGGTTGAAGGAAGTATGTTGTTGCTGCTGTTATTATTACTGTTTTTAGCTTTGGCCACGTTGAGGACGTTGCAAAAGAACCAGGTGCAGTGATGGTTCGAGTCTCACAAATAAATGAGAGATTGAACACCATCACGATGCCCTCCTTCACATGGTTCTAGAGCTTGGTTCTTTGTTGGCTCCAGCCTTAAGGATGAGACAGAGCAGCTCCGTTCATTCTCTTTGTTGGTGTCTCTGAACAACTGGAAGCCCCGGAAGTCCATTGTAAAATGCGTTGTTGAAACGACGGGCATTCACTCTGCTGTGTATCCAGCTGGGTTCCCACGTGGACAGGAAAAACCACTGCAACAGCTTTCAGCTGTGTGCGCTGATGGCAAAACTGACTTCTCCTGAGTTGGTTCTTATGGGGTTTCATCCTTCCCTGAGCTTTAGAGAAAGGTCTATACGGAATGGCAGATGAACACCAGGAAGGTCTTTTGTGCCAGAATGGCTCCTGAAATCGGGCATGGAGCTCCTGAGAACATTCCTCAGCAGGTCCAGCACAGTCTTGGGAGGCCTTGCAGATGCCTACTGCAGATGCCTCAGACCTGAGCTGTGTGCTTTCTCTTATCTTTGTTTTAATCCTCCAATGACAAAGTCATACAGATGAACACATTTGCTACAGAAATGGAAGGCACATCAGTAGACCTGGCGCTCACGATTCCTCATACTTTGCTTCCTAATATAGGCTAAATATAAAACTAAGTATATTGGAGTCTCGCTGTTCCAGTAACAGGCTTTATGATGTGGGATTATGTTCAGAAGCAAGTTTTAAATCTGGGTCCTTCTGGGATTTCCAGGCATCTGCCTTCTAAATGGACTCAGATGAATGCTGCTGATGCCTGCACCCACCCCGAGTGAGCTCTGAAGCAGGCTAAGTTGCACTCCCATTTTCTAAATATTTAACATCCCTTGAATGTGTTTGAGATGCAATTCGAATGCATAGCCCTTTGAGTTTCCTCATAAAATGCATTGTCAAAATGATGGGCTATTCACTCGGCTGCGTATGGGGGATTTGAAATCAAATGTCATAGTCCAATTATAAGGGATCTCAGAACAAGTCAGGTATGGCTGGAGGTTGTACATCACCATAGAAACTGGAAGCCTCTGGCTCACAGAAAGTAAAATGATTACCATCCTATTATTTTGGAATCCTGAACATGCAATGTGCTTCAGGAATGTATCTATCTATTATCTATCTATCTATCTATCTATCTATCTATCTATCTATCTAGCTATCATCTATCTATCTATATCTATCTATCGTCCTCTATGTATGTAAGGAGGTGTAAATTTTATTAGCTTATGACTAGTACCAAAATTATTCTTAGGAAGGGATCTGTCTTTGTTTAAGAAAATACTGTGGCTAGGCACAGTGGCTCACGCCTGTAATCTCAGCACTTTGGGAGGCAGAGGCGGGCAGATCACCTGGGGTCAGGAGTTCAAGACCAGCCTGACCAACGTGGAAAAACCCTGTCTGTACTAAAAAATACAAAATTAGCCGGGCATGGTGCCACTACATGCCTGTAATCCCAGTTACTCGGGAGCCTGAGGCAGGAGAATCACTTAAGCCCTGGAGGTAGAGGTTGCGGTGAGCTGAGATGATGCCATTGCACTCCAGCCTGGGCAACCAGAGCAAAACTGTCTTGGAAAAAAGAAAAGAAAAAGAAAATACTGTGATAAACTCTTTGATGAAAATCTAAAACCCTAAGGGTGTTGGATAGTAAGACACAAAAAGAGCTAATCTGCCTTATTGTAAAGAAATCTACAGGATGGGCCCAAAAGCTCCTTCAGCTGTTAAACAACTTCAGCACAGTTTCAGGATACAAAATCAATGTACAAAAGTCACTAGCATTTCTATACATCAACAACAGCCAAGCTGAGACCCAAATCAGGAAGGCAGTCCCATTTACAGTTGCCACAAAAAGAAGAAAATACCTAGGAATACAGTTAACCAGGAAGGAGAAGGGTCTCTATAATGAAAATTACAAAACACTGCTCAAAGAAATCAGAGAAGACACAAATGGAAAAGCATCCCATGCTCATGGATAGAAAGAATCAACATCATTAAAATGGCCATATTGCCCCAAACAATTTACAGATTCAGTGCTATTCCTATCAAACTAACGTTCTTCACAGAACTAGAAAAAACTATTTTAAAATTCATATGGAACCCAAATAAAGAACCTGAATAGCCAAGGCAATCCTAAGGAGAAAGAGCAAAGCTAGAGGCATCACATTACCTGACTTCAAAGTATACTATAAGGCTACAGTAACCAAAGCAGCATGGTATTGACACAAAAGCAAACGCATTGACCAATGGAGCAGAATAGAGAGCCCAGAAATAAGGCTGCACACCTACAACCATCTGATCTTTGGCAAAGCTGACAAAAACAAGCAATGGGGAAAGACTCCCTATTCAATAAATAGTGCTGGGATAACTGGCTAGCAATATGCAGAAGATTGAAGCTGGACCTTTTTCTTACATTATATACAACAATTAACTCGAGATAGATTAAAGACTTAAATGTAAACCCTAAAACTATAAAAACCCTGGAAGACAACCTAGGCAATACCATCCTAGACATAGAAATGGGCAAAGATCCCATGACGAAGACACCAAAAGCAATCATGACAAAAGCAAAAACTGACAAATAGGATCTAATTAAGAGCTTCTAGACAGCAAAAGGCACCATCAATAGAGTAAACAGATAACCTACAGAACAGGAGAGAATATTTGCAAACTGCATCTGACACAAAGGTCTAATATCCAGCATCTGTAAGGAGCTTAAATTTACAAGAGAAAAACAAACAACCCCGTTAAAAAGTGGGCAAAGGACATGAACAAACACTTTGCCTAAGAAGACATACATGCGGCCAACAAGCATATGAAAAAAAGCTCAATAGCGCTGATCTTTGGAGAAATGCAAATCAAAACCACAATGAGATATCATCTCACACCAGTCAGAATGGCTAGTACTAAAAAGTCAAATACCAGGTGTTGGTGAGGTTGCAGAGAAAAGGAAACACTTATACACTGTTGGTGGGAGTGTAAATTAATTCAACCATTGTGGAAAGCAGTATGGTGATTCCTCAAAGAGCTAAAACTACTATTCGACCCAATGATCCCATTACTGGGTATATACCCAGAGGAATATAAACATTCTGCCATTACGACACATGCACACGAATGTTCGTTGCAGCAGTATTCACAATAGCAAAGACATAGAATCAACCTAAATGCCCATCAATGACAGATTGGATAAAGAAAATGTAGTATATATACACCATGGAATACTATGCAACCATAAAAAAAGAATGAGATTATGCTTTTTGTGGGAACAGGGATGGAGCTTGGAGGCCATTATCCTTAGCAAACTAATGCAGGAACAGAAAACCAAATACTGCATGTTCTCACGTATAGGTGGGAACTAAATGATGAAAACTAATGAACACAAAGAAGGGAACAACAGACACCAAGGTCTACTTGAGGATGGAGGGTGTGAGGAGGGTGAGGAGCAACAAAGGTAACTATTGGGTATTGGAGTTAATACCTGGGCGATGAAACAATCTGTACAACAAACCCTAGTGACATTTATTTGCCTATGTAACAAACCTTCGCATGTACACCGGAACCTAAAGTAAAAGTTAAAATTAAAAAAAGAAATGTTTAGGAGAATGGATGAAAGGAATAAGGAAAGATGAAGGATGTACAGCAATCTAGCTACAGTCTGAGTTGTCGGGATAGAAAGAAAACTTCTAAGAACCAGAATCTTGCTGTTATATTCTTAAAATTATTTTTAAATTGTGAAATATAACACACATACAGAAAACAGCAAAAAGCATGAATGCATGTTTTAACTAATAATTATGAAACCAGCAATCCTGTCCAAGATGGAGAATGAAAATGGTCTCGAACTCCAGCTGTGTCCTTTCTGGGTCACAGCTCCAACCGCCTTTCCAGCACACCCACTGCCCTCATTTTGTGATGAATTCTTTTCCTCATTTTGACTTTTACATCCTTCAAAATATAGCTTAGTATCTTCTGGAAAAATTTACATGTAACGTAATGCTCAGATACTATGTGTTCGGTTTGATGAGTCTGGACAAATGTAAAACCAATACCCAAATCAAGATGTAAAATATTTTAGTCACCCCAGAAGGTCTCCTGTTCCCTCCTGGTCAGTCTTCCACCAGCTTGAGGTCACCACGGCTCCAATTTCTGTAACTGGATTCGATGTCAGTTCTCCAACTGCATGTAAACGAATCACACCATATGTACCCTTTGTGTCTGGGTTCTACACGTTTCTCAGATTTATCCATGTTGTTGTATGAATCGGTAGTTTGTCTTTCTTTATTGCTATGTAGCGTTCATCATATGAATGCATTACAGCTCTTTTTCTCCCTCAGTTCTTTTGGTAATGGATATTTGAGTTGTTTTCTGTTTTTCTGTTTTGGCTGTTATGAATAAAAGTACTATAAACAGGCTGAGTTTGGGTGCCTCACGCCTCTAATCCTAGCACTTTGGGAGGCCAAGGAGGGCAGATTGCCTGAGCTTAGGAGTTCGAGACCAGCCCGGGCAACGTGGCGAAACCTCATCTCTATTAAAATTACAAAAAATTAGCCAGGCATGGTGGTGTGTGCCTGTAATCCCAGCTACTCAAGAGGCTGAGGCATAAGAATAGCTTGAACTTGGGAGGCAGAGGTTGCAGTGAGCCGAGATTGCACCACTGCACTCCAGCCTGGGCAACAGAACTGGACTCTGTAAAAAAAAAAAAAAAAAAAAATACTCTAAACAGTCTTGTATATGTCTTTTTGGGAATATATGCTTTCATCTATCTTGGTTAAATATCTAGGAGTAGAATTGTGGGGGCATAAGGTAGATATATGTTTGACTTTGTAAGAAATTGCTGAACAGTTTTCCAAAGAGATTATGTCAATTTACAACCCTACCTGTGCTCTACTTCCTCTCCAAGATTTGATATTATCAGTCTTTTGAATTTTTAGGTATTTCAGCGTATGCGGAGTGGTATTTTATGGTGGTTTTAATTCACATTTTCCTGGTGAATAATGATAATAAGCAACTTTTCATAAATTTTGAATCCATTCATATGTTTTCTTTTTGAGGAGTCTATTCAGATATTTTTCCCATTAAAAATAGAGTGTCTTATTTTATTACTGATTTGTAAGACTTTATCTTTCAATACAAATCTCTAGTCAGAAATATTTAGTAATTATTTTCTTTTACTCTGCAGTTTCCCTTTTAATTTTCTTAAAAGTATCTTTTTCTCAGAGCAGAAAATTTTAATGTTGATGGAGGCTAGTTTATTAACATTTTCTTTCATGGTTTATATGTTTTGTGGTCCAGGGTTCATGTGGCCTGAGTTGAGGTCCACTCCCCCCACCCACCAAATCAATACACAGTTGTACAAGTACCATTTGTTGAAAAGACTATCTTTCCCCCATTGGGTTATCCCAGCACCTTTGTTGAAAACCAATTCACCAGCCAGGCACAGTGGCTCACACCTGTCATCCCAGCACTTTGGGAGGCCAGGGAGGGCAGATCACCTGAGGTCGGGAGTTCGAGACCCGCCTGACCAGCATGGAGAAACCCTGTCTCTACTAAAAATACAAAATTAGCCAGACGTGGTGGCGCAAGCCTGCAATCCCAGCTACTCGGGAGGCTGACTCAGGAGAATTGCTTGAACCTGGGAGGTTGAGGTTGCAGTGAGCTGAGATCGCACCACTGCACTCCAGTCTGGGCAACAAGAACAAAACTCCATCTCGGGGGAAGAAAAAAACAAAAAGAAAACCAATTCACCATATATGTGTTGGTCTATATCTGGTCACTCTATGCCATTCCATTTATCCATATGTCTGACCTTATGCCAATACCACACTGTTGATGAGTATAGCTGTTGAAATCAGTTAGTGTTTTCCTCCACTGTGTTCCTCTTTTTCAGTGTCATTCTAGGCCCTTTGCATTTTCAAATAAATTGTAGAATCAGCTTGTAAATTTCTATAGAAATGCCGGTTAGAATTTTGATTGGGATTGCACTGAGTCTATAGATTAATTTGGGAAAAATTGACATTTTACCAATATCAAATTACCTAATCCATTAACTTTACATATTTATTTAATTCTTCTTTAATTACTCCCATTTTGTCATTTCATACATTTTAAATTTTGTAATTTTCAACATAGAGATCTTACAGTTTGTTAAATTTATCCCACATATTTCATGGTTTTTTGATGCTGTAATGGTGTTGCTTTTGTTTAAAACTTTATTTTTCATAGGTAGGTGTGGTGATGCATGCCTGTAGTCCCAGCTGCTCAGAAGGCTGAGGTAGGAGATAGCTTGAGCCTGGAAAATGGAGGTTGCAGTGAGCCAAGATCAAGCCACTGCAGCCCAGGCTGGGTGACACAGTGAGACCCTGTCTTTAAAAAAAAGTAGAAAAAAACATTTTTTAAAATATATTTTCCAGTTATTTACTGGCATATAGAAATGTAATTTATTTTCATATAGTGGTATTTTATCCAATGGTCTTGCTAAGTTCACTTAGTCATTCTAGTACCTTTGTTATTTGATTCTTTGGAATTTCTCCATGCGTGATCTGCAAACAAAAGTTTAACTTCTTCCTTTCCAAGCCGTGTGCTTTTATTTCCTTTTTTAAATTATTGCATTGGCTAGAAATTCTAGTACCATATTGAACAGAAGTGACAGAAGTGAAAGTTCTTGCCTCAATCCCACTGTGTAGGGGGAAAAGATCCAATCTTTCACAGTAATTATAACACTAGGTGTATTTTTTTCATAGATGCCCTTTTTCAGCTTGGAGAGGGACTCTTCTATTCCTAATTTGTAGAGAGGGTTTTAAAAACTTAAGAATTTTATTAAATGCTTTTTGCGTCTATTCAAATTGTCATATGGTTATGCTCCTTTATTCTGTTAATGGTACATTATATTGATTGATTTTAAAATGTTAACCCAACCTTGTATTTTTGGGATAAGCCCAACCATTGAGTTTTCTTATGTAGTTTTCTGGTTGTTTATCCCTCGATATGATTTGCTTAAAAAAGTTGTGCCTATGTTCATGAAGGATATATGTCTATAGTTTCCATTTCTCGTAATATATTTGTCTGGTTTTGGTAATAGAGGCCTCATAAAATGAGTTGGAGAATGTTTCTTTTTTTTCTATTTTCCAAAAGAGTGTGTAGAATTGATATTATTTCTTTCTTAAAGCTGTGCTAGCAGTCACCAATTAATATGGTTTGTCTGTGTCCCCACCCAAATCTCATCTTGAATTGTAGCTCTCATAATTCCCACATGTTGTGGGAGGGACTCATGGGAGATAACTGAATCACGGGGTCAGTTTCCTCCATGCTGTTCTTGTGGTAGTGAGTAAGTCTCACGAGATCTGATGGTTTTATGAGGGGAAACCCCTTTCACTTGATTCTCATTCTTTCTTGTCTGCTGCCATGTAAGACGTGTCTTTTGCCTTCCGCCATAATTGTGAGGCCTTCCCAGCCACGTGGAACTGTGAGTTCATTAAACCTCTTTTAATGTATAAATCACCCAGTCTCGGGTATGTCTTTATCAACAGTGGGAAAATGAACTAATACTCCAATGAAGCCATCTATATCTGAGTTGGTCACTCCAGGTGCAGACAAAGGCTGGGGGCTGAACCTCCTGATTCTCCTGAGACTCAGTCCTCTCCCAGGGAGCCTCAGACCTGTTGACCATCACAGTGTGACTCAGGTCACTCCAAGCGTGAGTCTCTTTCCAGTAGGGTGGAGCTGAGCTCTGTGACAAGGAGCCTACTTTCTGTTTGGACTGTGGCCTATGCAAGAGGACTCCCCAGCTGCTGGCTTGTCTCAGAGGAATCACCACCCACCCAGACCTTGGCCAAGAGTCAGCAAGCCTGGCAGCCAATGCCAGGAGAGCCGCTGAGAATCCATTGTAAAGATGTCCATTTCCTACCCCTTCGTGCAAAAAAGGATCTTAGGGCAAGGAAACAAAAATGTGCAAAGACTGCCGTTTTACTTGGGGATGGAAACATGGCGTTTCAGCTTGAATCTAGGCATCATTTGCCCACTGGACACTTAGTTGCAAACCACCATGGGAAACTAGAATCTGAGCATGGTCTCCAGGAGGCTTCCCTGGGAACCCCAGCAATGACTGGGAATGAAGTGTGTGGGAGGAAGCCTTGGCAGCTGATGTAGCAGATGGTGGTCAAAACAAAATGAAAGATTCTGTAAAAGATCATTACTGTGCTCATACTTTTGCTTCCAGGGTGGTGTTACCTTAGACCATTTACCTTGTATAGCTCTTTAACAGTTCAAGATCAACCTGGGCAACATAGCAAGACCACATCCCTGGGAAAAAAAAAAAACATTAGTCGGGCATTGTGGCGTGTGCTGGTAGTCCCAGCTACTCAGGAGGCTGAGGTGGGAGGATCACTTAAGCTTAGGAGTTTGAGGCTGCAGTGAGCTATGATGGTGCCACTGCACTCCAGCCTGGGTGACAGAGAGAGACGCTGTCTGAAAAAAAAAAAAATGAACAAAGTACTTTTAAAATGTTCATTTTTGTTGTGTGTGTGTAGATATATATATATGTGTGTGTGTGTTGGAGGGGAGAGTGTACAACAAGATTTTTGATATACATGGTGAAATAATTACTGTAGTCAAGCAAATTAACGTATCTATTATCCCTCCTAGTTACCCATTTTTTGTGTGTGTGGGTGATAAGAGCACCTAAAGTAAACATCCAGTATACAATACAATATTGTAACTATAGTGTTTATGTTATACCTTAGCTTTCTCGACTAATTGATTCTACCTATCTGTACCTTCAAAATCTTTGACCTGCATCTCCTCATTTCCTTTTCTCTTCCTCCTACCCGATTTATTCTCTATGTATTCTACTTTAAAAAAGTTTACATGTAAGTGACATCATGTAGTATTTTTTTTCTCTGATTTATTTCACTTAGCATAATGTCTGCCAGGTTCATCCATATTGCCAAAAATAGAAGGATCTTCTTTTTAAGGGCTGAGTAATATTCTATTGCACACTCATCCGTCGCTTAACAAACGGGATATGTTCTGAGAAATGCATCCTTGGGCAATTTTGTTGTGGGAGCATCATAGGGTGCCCTTACACAAACCTAGACGGTATAGCCTGGTATACACCTGGTAGACACCTGTGCAGCATGTGACTGTACTGTAGGCAATTGTGACACAATCGTATGTATTTATGCATCTAAACATAGAAAAGGTACAATAAAAATACCGTATTATAATCTTAAGGGACCTCTGTTGGATATGTAGTTTGTTGTTTTCCCAAACATCGTTATGCAGTGCATCACTGAATAACAATTTCATGGCTGGGCATGGTGGCTCACGCCTGTAATCCCAGCACTTAGGAGGCTGAGGCAGATGGATCACGAGGTCAGGAGTTCAAGACCAGCAAAACCCCGACTCTATTAAAAATACAAAAAAAATTAGCCAGGTGTGGTGGCGTATGCTTGTAATCCCAGCTACTTTGGAGGCTGAGGCAGAAGAATCAGTTGAATCTGGGAGGCGGAGGTTGCAGTGAGCAGAGATAGTGTCACTACACTCCAGCCTGGGCAACAGAGTGAGACTCCATCTCCGTTTGGTTTGAGTAATTTTGAATGACATGGGGGTCAGACATTTTACACATATGTTTCTTTCTTTGGGTAATTATCAAACAGACTTTTTGTTTGTCATGGGAATAATAATGAACATGTGCCAGAAGCCTAACGTTTGCCCTTCAACATATTTTGGAGTCAACGAAGAGAATTTTAAGTATGACGTCTGCAGTAAAGGACCAAAACGGCATCAAAAGAAGTGGGAAAATGTTGCTGAGGGGGACTGTCTTCAAAGTCAAGGCCAGACTTCCCCTGGCTACAGCTGTAGATTCATGTCGAAAAGAACTTGGAAAGAGAACTCCGGATCTTACAGCCATTGAAATGGAAATATGTGCTCCCCCATACACTAAAATGAGCCTTATCTGCTGGTTAGCATTCCTTTAGTTAGAAACTTCTTCTTTATGGAAGTCTTAGCACCCATTAACAGGAAGCAGGTCATAAAATATACAGGTTCTAGGACCAAGATTTTAATGGCCTTAGGGGCAATTGAAACTTATGACAGTGAACTTTCCAAGATAAAGTGATTTTTCCTAACTTAGTTAATCTCCTGCAAGTGTGACTTTCCTTAAAGAGCTGTTTCAAAATGTATTTCATGTTGATTCATGAAGCAAAGTGAGAGGAACAAAAAAATCTAATCATCTTATTTGAACCATAAATATGCAAATGATTGGACATTTTTCTCCTGGAGAAAAAAGGAAGATAGCAAATGATGACGCCAAGATAGAATTATATGTAAAGGTCACAGGCACTTTACTGTGTGTTTGGGACTGGTTTATGCACCTCCCACAGCTGAGCGCTTGCCTGGCTTTCTGAGCACTGTGGCCCTGGCAATGAGGGGACCAGGTGGCTGCTGTGCCCCTTGCTATCAGGGACCCACTGTGATCACTGCTTAGTCCTTCGTGTGGCTCCAGGACAGGACCTGGCAGTGCCCTGCCTCACATGCCCTCCCCATCTCACACTCACGCCTCATATTTCTTGTCTCTTGCCTCTGGGCCTCCCTGTTGTCACCTAGTGGTGACACCCCACCAGTTCCGTGCATCCCCAGTCCCAAAATTTTGGGGCATCAAGGCTCTGGTGAGTGAGCTTTGACCAATGGAGGAGGGAAGCTGGAACATCCGTTCTTCTCCATTCCACTCTCGGGGAGGGCGGTTGGACTTGCAGATACTTCTTTAAGTCTCTCTAAACCTGTCTGAGAGACAGCAGTCAACTTGTTCTGAAGCTGTGCGCCGCCGGTGATGGCTCTTTCACCCACTCCCCTCCTTGCCCAGTTAAATCTAGGCCTATAAATACTCAATAAAGATTTGCACATGAGTAACTTTTTTTTTAAAGGATATTTATTTATTTATTTCTTCAATTTTTATTTTAAGTTCAGGGTACACGTACAAGATGTGCATGTTTGTTACATAGGAAAACGTGCGTCATGGTGGGTTTGCTGCACAGGTCAACCCAACACCCAGGTATTAAGGCCAGCATCCATGAGCTATCTTCCTGATGCTCTCCCTTCTCTGAAACTACCCCACCTCTGACAGGCCCCAGAGTGTGCTGTTCCCCACATGTGTCCATGTTCTCGTCATTCTGCCCCCACTTATAAGTGAGAACACGTGGTGTTTGGTTTTCTGTCCCTGCGTTAGTTTGCTGAGGATAACAGCTTCTAGCTCCATTCATGTTCCTGCAAAGGACATGATCTTGTTCCTTTTTACGGCTGCATAGTATTCCCTGGCGTATAGGTACCACATTTCCTTTATCCAGTCTATCATCGATGGGCATTTAGGTTGATTCCATGTCTTTGCTATTGTGAATAGTGCTGCAACGAACATATGTGTGCATGTGTCTTTATAATAGAATGATTTATATTCCTTTGAGTATATACCCAGTAATGGCATTGCTGGGTCAAGTGATATTTCTGATTCCTTGAGGAATCCCCACACTGTCTTCCACGATGGTTGAACTAATTTACTCTCCACCAACAGTGTAAAAGCGTTCATTTTTTCCCCATTATATAACCTCACCAGCATCTGTTGTTTTTTGACTTTTTAATAATAGTCATTCTGACTGGTGTAAGGTGGTATCTCTGTGGTTTTGTTTGCATTTGCATTTCTCTGAAGATCAGTGATGTCGAGCATTTTTTCATGTTTGTTGGCCACATGGTATGTCCTCTTTTGAGAAGTGTCTGTTCATGTCCTTTGCTTTTTCACCCACTCCCCTCCTTGCTCAGTTAAATCTAGGCCTATAAATACTCAACAAAGATTTGCAAATGAATAACTTTTTAAAATTTCATAGACATTTAGAACATTTCACTGCAGTACAGAAATATATATATATCCGAATATATGTTTATATACTCATATATACATATGCATAAATTCAAAACTGATGGACTTTAGCTTGTCAATTTAGTGATCTCTCCTTTTCTTCAAATTAAAATTTGCAAGAACTGCCACGTTTGTTGATTATTTGATTGACTAATGATAATTCTGCGGTAGAGATGGTTGTTCTTTCTACTGTAGGATAATTTCATTAAAATCTCTTTGGGCTTGGGAGGCTGAGATGGGTGGATCACGAGGTCAGGAGATCAAGACCATGCTGGCCAACATGGTGAAACCCCACCTCTACTATGGAGCCGCGTGCCTGTAATCCCAGCTACTTGGGAAGCTGAGGCAGGAGAATCGCTTAAACTTGGGAGGCAGAGGTTGCAGTGAGCCAAGATCGCATTCCTGCCTGGCGACAGAGCTAGACTCCATCTCAAAAATAAAAAAATAAAAATAAAAAAGTAAAAATCTCTCTGGGGACTACATTGTACCTGACTTCAGTTGCAGCCAGGCTCTGCCTGTGCAGTCCCCCAGCCATGCCTCTCCTCCTTACATTCCCTTCATAAGTGATCAAAGTCCCACTAAAGTTCCTGGCAGTCCTCAGCTGCTGGAGTAGCTGTCCCTCAAAGAGGGACAAGACTGGAATCTGGCTGTTGGGGAGTGCCCTGCACTCATGTTTAGTCATGGGTAAACAGACATTTTTGCTCTTTATTTAGGAAACTATATTTTAACTCAATTTTGATGTTTTGGATTCATCCTTTAGGATAAGACAGGATGTTACATTTGTATTAGATTGTAACCCACACATTCAAAGATAAATCTAGTTGGATTTGATGGTGTGGAACCACAGGAATCAGGGCTATGATAATTCACCTTCATTTCCCCAGAGGGGCAACAGAGTCAGAGAGGGGTGCAGATTTGCCCACGGCTGCCTGCACGGCCACTGCCAGCACTGGGACGGGAGCCCAGTCTTCAATCAACAGTTCAGTTCTTCTGTCACAAAGGCTGCCTCTTTTGACTTTGTTTATGTTCTAGGACACATACATAGTGCCTTGCATCTTTTCAATGGATTGAATGCTCTGTTGTGTTAAAAGAGAATATTTAAAAGAGAGTTTAATCATAATTCTCACGCTGATATAAAATAAACACATGTCAAGGATTTTCTTTAACTCATTAACGAATAAGGGAACCAGTAAGATGTCACAACTTGCTCCAAGGAGAATTCAAAGTACCACAGGCATAAAGGCAGAAAAGAGATGCAGAAATGATTCTCCAGCTGGGTGCGGTGGCTCACGCCTGTAATCTCAGCACTTTGGGAGGCTGAGATGGGAGGATCACTTGAGGCCAGGAGTTTGAGACCAGCCTGGCCAATACGGTGAAACCCCGTCTCTTCTAAAAATACAAAAATTAGCCAAGCATGGTGGCACACACCTGGAGTCCCAGCTACTTGAAAGGCTGAGGCAGGAGAATCGCTTGATTAGAGAGTCAAAGGTTGCAGTGAGCCGAGATCATGCCACTGCACTCCAGCCTGGGTGACAGAGCGAGACTCTGTCTCAAAAAAAGAAAAAAAAAAAAAAGAGATGATTCTCCAAATACAGTTGACCCTTGAACAACATGGGTTTAAACTGCACAGGTCCACTTATACATAAATTTTTTCCGGTAAACATGTTAGAAACATTTTTTGGAGATTTTTGATAATTTGAAAAACTTGCAGATGAATGGCATAGCCTAGAAATATAGAAAAAATTAAGAAAAAGGTATGTCATGAATACATAAAGCATATGTAGATACTAGTCTACTATATCATTTACTACCATAAAGTATACACAAATCCTTTACAGAAAGTTAAAGTTTATCAAAATGTACACACACAAACACAGATTGTATATGGCACCATTCACAGTTGAGAAAAATGTGAACAAATGCAATGATGCAGCATTAAGTCATAACTGCATGAAATTAACTGCAACCCTTGCTGTTAAACCACTGTGATAGGTTTGTAGCCACCTCCTGTTGCTATTGAGGTAAGCTCAAGTGTTGCCAGTATCTGCTTAAAATGCCATATGACACTTATCTCCCTGTGAGCAGTTCGTCTCTGCAGTAAATTGCATATCACAGTAAAAAGCGATCTCTCGTGGTGCTCGTGGAGTTTACACGGTTGTTAGTGCAATACCATAGACCTTGAATAACACCATGGGACCCATATGAAGGGCCACTAGGAATGCTGGAAGTGCTCCCAAGAAGCAGAGATAAGTCATGACTTTACAAGAAGAAGTTGAATTGCTCGATATGTACCATAGACTGAGGTCTGCAGCTGCAGCTGCCTGCCATTTCAGACAGCTGATTTATCTTGTAAACAGACAAAGTAAGCTTATGGTATCAATATACACAGTACAGCACTGTAAATGTGTTTTCTCTTCCATACAGTTTTCTTAATAATGACTTTTCTTTTCTCCAGCTTACCTTATTGGAAGAATCCAGTATATAATACATGTAAAATACAAAATATGTGTTAATCAACTGTTTATGCTCTTGGTAAGGCTTCCAGTCAACAGTAGGCTATTAGTAGTTAAGCTTTGGGGGAGTCAAAAGTTATACATGGATTTTTCAACTGGGGAGGGGGTCGGCATCCCTAACCCCAGGTTGTTCAGTAGTCAACTGTAGATGCAAAATGGGTCACTAATCAATTGCATTCCACCAAATACAACAAATTTGCATCTACCTGGGCAAAACTAATTTGTATTCGTTTTCTAATTAAAGAGTTGTAAAATAGCTCAGAGATTGTTAATGGACGTGCCCAGAAAGAACACACAGTAATCCTTTGTTTTCTATGTTGACAAATTTCAAAGGCTTACAGCTTTTTCTAACAGTAGTAGGAACTGTTAGCCATGATTTAAGAAGTGAGAATCTGAAGTAAGAGTTTTTTAAACAAAGGTCTCCTTGTGGTTATATTCTCTTGCTGTATGTACTTATTCACATGTCTGCTAGAAATCTGATTTCAAAATCCATCCAGTTTGGAGAGAAATCCAATATTTAATGTCACATCTTTACCCCAGTTTTTACAATAGTGGTTTTTACAATCACGTTGGGTCGAATTAAATGATTTTATAGCCTGGGTGGAATGCCTTTATATTAATCGTAATTTTCTTTTTTTTTTTTTTTTGAGATGGAGTCTCTCTCTGTCGCCCAGGCTGGAGTGCAGTGGCGTGATCTTGGCTCAATGCAACCTCTGCCTCCTGGGTTCATGCAATTGTCCTGCCTTAGCCTCCTGAGCAGCTAGGATTACAGGTGTGCACCACCACGTCTGGCTAATTTTTGTGTTTTTAGTAAAGACGGGATTTCACCATGTTAGTCAGGCTGGTCTTGAACTGCTGACCTCATGATCTGCCCACCTCGGCCTCCCAAAGTGCTAGGATTACAGGTGTTAGCCACTGTACCTGGCCTTAATCGTAATTTTCTATGTCATTTCTCATCTCAAATGTAGCCCAGCCTTAGAGGCCCTCTTCTTCCTTTAGGTGGGGCCACAAGAACATTCATTTCTCCCTTTCCTTCTTGGACAAATGCTTAAACCAGCCCAACCCCGAGAGGCTTGGCAAGGTTACCCCTTTGCAACTAGCCCAAATCTGACTAGGTGGTTCATTAGAAATAAATCTCTTGTTTCTGAGCCTTTGAGCAGTACAAGTGGTTCTGCCTAGACCTTGGTCTTTGTCCTTGTTTCCATTCCTGCAGTGGGTCCAGTGGCCCTGTCTCACTGGGGCTTGCTGTCTCCATCCCAGGGACCCGAATCTAACAAATCTCTGTGCTGTCCTCCCTCAACCCAGACCAGTGTTAACTTCCTGCCTGATGTCTGACCATTTCTGTCCCACATCAGTGCCTCCTGCACCATCTGGCCTTAGAATTCCTGGGCCGTGTCTGGGTGTTTTTGTGCATCCCTTGAACATGGTGGCTCCCACTGGACTCAGCATCTCTGTATGTTCCCCCAGCATCTGCCTTGCCCCAGTGCAGAGTCTAGTGCCAAAGCCAAGTCCTCTCTCCAGCCCAATCGGCCCTTCCTGCCAGAAGCCTGAGGCTGGGAGTGAGTCATGGGATAATGTGGAAGATCAGTTAGCATTTTAAGAGCTCACAAATGTATTGTGCTTCAGACAGCATCATAAAAACCAAGTGGTTGGCTGGGTGCAGTGGCTCACGCCTGTAATCCCAGCTCTTTGGGAGGCTGAGGCAGGTGGATCACTTGTCAGGAGTTCAAGACCAGCCTGGCCAATATGATGAAACCCCGTCTCTACTCAAAATACAAAAATTTGCTGGGGGTGTTGGCACGCGCCTATAATCCCAGCTACTAGAGAGGCTGACATCGTGCCACTGCACTCCAGCCTGGGCGACAGAGTGAGATTTGGTAAAAACAAACAAACAAACAAACGAAAAAAACCCAAGTAGTCTAGGTGAACACAATAATTAACACTAAACAGACACTTGGCAAGCGCCGACTATGTCCCAGCATGCTTATGCTTATTATCTTTAACCCTTAGAACATGGAAGTGTTGGGTATGGTGTGAATTTAGACTAACTATTTAAGTGCAGCCGCGCACGAGCACCAGCAGGGTGACCCAAGGTGAAGCAGCATCTCCTGGTTGTTTTCAAATACAATTTTAATAAAATGTATAAAATTAAAGTTATTGATTTATCCAGGTGTATTAGTGGTCTGGCTATGTATACTGTGTCAACTTTTTCATGAAAATGCTTTGGTCATTCTAGTTCAGTGGCAGAAAGCACGGTGCAAAATGGCAACAATGACATTAGCAACAAAACCTTGGGATGGGTCATTAGAGAAGAACAAGAAAGAGATGAAAGTTGGCTTTCCTAATGCCTTGGTGTCTGCATGTCTTAGAATGGCCAAAGGACCCTGACACGCTATCTGTGAAGCTCACAGGAGGCAGAGGACAATGACCTTGGCAGGAGTTAGGTGTCCCCTGAGGGATGTCGGAGTCAAGTCTCTCCAGGGGCTACTATTCCAGACTCAAGAAGGGTACAAATTTGCACTCTTCCTGGTGCTTTTAGATAGTGCTCATTTAGCAAAATCAGATACATTTTCAGATGCAGAAATTATGCTTTGGAGAAACTCTTCAAGGCAGCAGGTGGTTAACACCTTGGGTGAGCTCATCTAGGAAGTAGATGGTTAGTCATGGGTGAGAGGCCCAGGCGAGTAGCAGAGTGCAAGAATCCACTGGACTGATGGAGAATAGTCTCTTTATTAAAAAAAAATGGAGCATTGCAATCATTTCAGTTTAGTTAAATCTAGGATAAAATTAGTGCCACTTACTTTAGCATAGTATTCCAATGAGAATGTGGCTATGGAAAGGATGGATTAGAGAAGTGTTATAACTTGTATCTGGGCTTCTATCATTTAATACATAAACCTACAATATGGTGGCAAGCCTACAGCAGCCTTGGGTGGCTTCCAAGGCTTGGCTCTTGTCATATTTACCCCCAATAATGACTTATGAAGTTTATTGTTAAATAGAAGGATGTTTAGCACAGTTAATGGCAAATAAAAACAAGTTAATTTTAGCCTCACTGGCCATTGGTCCTGAACTTCTAGTTAAATGCTTACTGCTAGTTTGTTAATCATGGTAACAGAAAATTTTTAGCTCTGTATTTTATAAAAGAAGAAATGATGTTTTAGACATCCAGTTTAATACATCTAAGCAAAAGCTGGTGATTTTAATTTTTGTGCTAGTAGAAGAAATGGTTACTTAAAACAGCTTCAAATACCCGATTATTGAATGATCACGGAATCTGCGTTTGGCAAAGCCAACATTTTACAGAGTCAGCTCTTTCAGAGGTCACTGGCAAATGAGAAAAAAGACTGTTGGGTTTCAGACAGGTGCCCCTGAAGGTGCCCTGTGCAGAGGCTGGCACAAAACGGGCCCACAGAGCAACAGGGGTAATAGTTATCCTCTGTCCTCCTCTCACGTAACAAAATGCCCTCATCCAAAGAAAAGCACAGCCTCTCTTTTCCTGCATCTCCTGACTCCCAAGGTGAATCTGCAAGTCCGTCACCTCCTGGATCTCTCTGTGACAGCGATGGTGATGACCCCACATGGCTTCCTGAAAGTGGATCTTCGGGGCCTTGGCTCTCCTCCCAATCCCCCTCCCTCATGGACTCCCATCCCTGTTTCTCCTAACCCTGCAAACACTGGGCTTGCCCCCCGGCAGGAAATCCATCCAGGCCCTTTCCCTGGAAGCCAAGTGCCACTAATAAGCTCGAACGACTTTTTTGGGGCCATCTATAGTTTTTGTTTTGTCAGTTGCTTGGTGTCATTATCTTTCCATTTTCCTTTAGGGACAATTCTAAAAACCTTGGTTTTTTTTTTTTTTTTTTTTCACACAGCAATGGCACTATAATTTGAATCTTTGGTTTGTTGTGCCTGTTGCAGATGTATTTTTGCTTTTAAATTTTATTCATGGAATTTTTGTTTTGTTTTGTTGGCTTTATAAATAAGTGATTTTTGAATGTTGTCAAAGCCGATGCTCACTTGAGGATTGGGTGTGCCTGGCCCTGGTACAGTGGGGTCTGTATCCTAAACAACAACTGTTTTGACTGAAACTATTTAGCTTCCTGGAAAAAAAATCCTCACCTCTTGCCCGACATCCTCAAAACAAAAGGTGATCATGTCCCAACACTAGGGCAGTGTGTATGCTGTGCTGCGGCCGAGGCTAAGGAGGTACGTGGCTCCGGGGTAGAGAACCGAGAGACAGAGGTGCTTCCATGAGAAGAAAGACATTGATTACCTGGTCAAACCCTGTCTCACGGTGGGTATGCATTCAATCAGTTCCTGCATGCTCAAGCACAATCTCCTGGTTGGGTTGCATGTCTGTTTTCTTGCTTCTTTGCCTGGATGCAAATTCTTGAATCTGGAGATCTTTTTAGATAGGAATATTTATAAGGATTAAAATAATTTCTGTACAAACAATATTTTATATATACACACATACATTATTCTCTCTATAAGATGAATACCATGGCCAGGTACGGTGGCTCAAGCCTGTAATCCCAGAACTTTGGGAGGCTGAGGCCGGTGGATCATCTGAGGTCAGGAATTTGAGACCAGCCTGCCTAACATGGCGAAACCCCGTCTCTACTAAAAATACAAAAATTAGCCGGACATGATGGTACACGCTTGTAATCCCAGCTACTGGGCAGGCCAAGGCGGAAGAATTGCTTGAACCTGGCTTTTAATTGTAATAAATTATCACGGATATTTTAGAAGAAAAATGTTTTTCAAAAACCAATTAAAATAATTTTAGATTTTTTTTTTTTTGACAGAGTCTCGGTGTGTCACCCAGGCTGGAGTGCAGTGGCGCAGTCTTGGCTCACTGCAAGCTCTGCCTCCCAGGTTCACGCCATTCTCCTACAATAATTTTAGATTTTAATCTTCATTCAATGTATATTTTTGAAGAAGAAAATTCAAATTTTGTACACTTAAAATGCAATTAAGTTTTGCTTTATAATCTTTTGGATTGTTAGAGTCAATGGAATATATAAATTATGTAAAAAAAATTTAAAATAATGTAGTGATTTTTACTGAAGTGAAGGCAAGAAAATAATTTTTTTTTGAAACAGAGTCTTGCTCTGTCATCCAGGCTGGAGTACAATGGCGCCATCTCGGCTCACTGCAACCTCTACCTCCCAGGTTCAAGCGATTCTCCTGCCTCAGCCTCCTGAGTAGCTGGGACTACAGGCAAGTGCTACCACACCCAGCTAATTTTTTGTATTTTTAGTAGAGACAGGGTTTCACCATGTTAGCCAGGATGGTCTCCATCTCCTGACCTCATGATCCGTCCACTTCAGCCTCCCAAAGTGCTGGGATTATAGGCATGAGCCACCACACCCAGCCCGAAAGTAATTTTTATGAATGAAATATAACATTTTGTTTGTTATTTATACTTGTTTTATGACTTGCCCACATATTGATGGCCAGCAACAGAATACTCAAACACAATACAATCATTATGACATGCAGTCTTTGATATTTTGCTAACTTCCAATCTTAAAAAGCATAGCTTTCTATGAATTTCATGTTTTGTTTTATGACAGTATAGAGAAGGATAAAACATCTTTAATTCAACAATCTGTTAACTTGATTTATAATTTCAGATCCTTATACACGTGTTATATGAGCTACTGTTTCCACCCTACGTTGCTGGCCTTGTCCATGTCTGGCTGCCCTGGTCAAAACCATCCTGTTGACATGCTTGTCTTTTGTGTTGTTCTTAGAAGTCTCTATTTGGCCTTGATATAATATAAATCTTCCCATTGTTTTTTTTCCTATTATTTTTATGACTTTGTTTTATATATCAAAATCATTAATCCATCTGGAACCCATTTTCATTCAAGATTAAAAAAAAAACAAACGTAACTCTGTGTCTGAAACTCAGCCAATTATGCAAACATGATTTGCTGGAAAATCTCTTATTTTCTAACTAGTTTGTAATTTTGCCTTTATAACATGTTACATTTATTTATCACATTGTGTGTGTCTGTGTAGTTTTAATTTTGTTTGTTTCAGGGCCAATTGTACTGTTTTTATTGCTGTTTTTTTTCAGTCGTTTTGTTTTGCTTTATAATAACACTTAGGGTATGTTTCACCTCATTATCTTCATTTTTAAAAAACTGATTAGGTATTCTTGAGAATATACTGCCCAGATATACTTTAGAATGTTTGGCAAGGTAAATAAAATTTTCTTATTTGTTAAACGAGCACAAAATATTTATGAAACTTTGGAGAAAAATGAGAATGTCATGCAACAACTCACCTGCCTAGTGTACTATTATTTTCAAAAAATGTTTTCTTTCGGGCTTTGGAGATTATGAAAATACTTTTTCTGCATATTCATGAGTTCTGTTCAGCTTTGCTTTCTAAGGAGAACCTGCTCAGGCATGCTGGGAATCCATGTCCAGGATCTGGCCCTGCCCACGAGGCTGAGGGACTCTAATCAGGCGGTGAGGCTGGCCCTAGCAATGTGGCTGGGCTTTGAAGGCCGGGGGTTCAGTGGGGAGAAATCCAGGCAAGAAGGTTGATGAGAAGTGTGCCAGGCCCAGCTGAGCAAGGAGAGATTCTTTGAGGAAACCACTAATGGGAATGCGATGATGCCATGTTTCCGAGGATGGCTGCTGCTAGGGAGGGAAGCAGGCTTGTACCTGGAGGGTCAAGGTGGGCTTCAGTCCTGGGAGGGAGATCGGGTGGGAAGGAAGCCAGAGTGAACTGTAGACTGGTGATTGAGGCCAAGATGGGGTCTATGGGTGGAGCTGGGGGAAAAACACTGCAGAACTGGGGTACACAGGGAGTTCGGGGCTGCTGCAGGTGCTGGGATCCCAAGTCCGAGGCTTACCAAGGCCTGTAGACCTTTCTTTCTTCTTCCTTTCCCTTCCTTCGTTTCTTTTTCTTTCTTTCTCTCTCGCTCCCTCCCTCCATTCCTCCCTTCTTACTTTCTCTTTTCCCTTTCCCTTCCTTCCTTCCTTCCCTTTCCCTTTTCTTTCCTTCCTTCCTTCCTCCCTCCTTCTCTCCCTTCATTTTCTTCTTTTTTCTTTCTTTCTTTCTTTTCTTTCTTTCTTTCTCCTTCTTTCTTCCTTCTTTCCTTCCTTCCTTCCCTCCCTCCCTCCCTCCCTCCCTCCCTTCCTTCCTTCCCCCCTTCCTTTCTCTCTCTCTTCCTCTTCCTTCCTTTCTTCCTTTGTTCTTTTTTTCTTTCTTTTGAGAGGGTCTCACTCTGTCACCCAGGCTGCAGTGCAGTGGTGTAATCATAGCCCACTGTAGCCTCAACCTCCTGGTCTCAAGCGATCCTCCCACCTCAGCCTCCCTGGTAGCTAGTACAACAGGCATGCTCTGCCACACCTGGCTAATTTTTGATTTTTTGTAGAGATGGGGGTCTCACTATATTGCCCAGCCGGCCTTGAACTCCTGACCTCAAGTGATTCTCCTGCCTCAGCCTCCCAAAGTGCTGAGATTACAGGTGTGAGCCACTATGTCCAGCCCCTGTTGGATCTTTCTGAGTCCCCAGTGAGAGCTGAAATGTCATCCAACAACCATCAACCTATCACAGAATTATTTTCTTTTTCCAACCCTCTCTTTCAGGTATTGGAGACTATAAAAGTACATTTTTGCACATTGATGCGTTCCAGCCCTACTGGAAACATACTACTTTTGAGGTAGGCTGGCTAGAAAGGCTTTCAAGAGCCTGGCTGCAGAGCCTCTCCTGAGCTTCTGTCCATGAAGACCCACAGGAGTTCAGGGACATCCTGCCTGAGCCTTGCACAATGGTCCTTCCTTGGTGTGCTCATGTAGAGCGCAAAGTTTGTGCGACTTCTCAGCATCTGGTGGTTAAAGACATGAGAGGAGGGATTTTTCAAAATGCTGAACAGAACCAGTTACATAATTTGCAGGGCCTAGTGCAGAAGCTGTTAAGGAGTTTGAGACGGTGACAGCGGAACATTAAACCTGACCCAGGCTGTCTGAGCCCATGCTCATGCGGCAGCTCGGTGACCCAATGGTGTATGATGTACAAAATAGATGTTCCAATAGTCAAACGTTTAACCCATACCTGAGGAATCATAATGGTCTTCGGAGAAACTGTTTGGCTTGGGAGTCTCAAGATAAACAGGTGGAGAATTTTGAGAGATCAGCATTGAGGGAGACAGGAGATTCACTGGAGGAAATTGGAGGTGGAGAGAAAGGAAAAAGAGACCGAATACTCTGGGTGCTTGTGGGGTGCACACTGCGAGGGCCTCATTTCTTTTTTATTTTTATTTTTATTTTTTGAGACAGAGTCTTGCTTTGTCGCCCAGGCTGGAGTGCAGTGGCACGATCTCGGCTCACTGCAACCTTTGCCTCCTGGGTTCAAGCAATTCTCCTGCCTCTGCCTCCTGAGTAGCTGGGATTACAGAAGTGCAGCACCACGCCCAGCTAATTTTTGTATTTTTAGTAGGGACAGGGTTTCACCATGTTGGCCAGGCTGGTCTTGAACTCCTGACCTCATGATCCGCCCGCCTCAGCTTCCCAAAGTAGTGGGATTACAGGCGTGAGCCACTGTGCCCGGCCCACTTCTTCCCTGTAACCCAAGCCCCAGCAAGAGGAGAGGCGATGATATTGACAAACATTAGTAGCACCAACCTGGTAAACTATTGAGAGGACCAGAGGCACAATATGCTACATGGTACAAAGAATAAAATAAAATCAAGGGAGCAAGAGAAATAAAGTTTGAAAATAATGAAAGAAAAAATTCTAATATTCACAGAGATAAAAGCAGACTTTAAAAAATAGAAATGAAGTAGGAATGACAAGACTGAAATATAAGGAGCAAAAGAAAGTAAAAAGCGAAAGAACAACATAAATGATTTTTAAGTGATTTTGTGAGTTTTCTGGGGCACCCTTGATAAAGTACCACAAGCTGGGGGCTTGAACACAGCAACTTATTCTCTCGCAGTTCTGGAAGCTGGAAGTCTGAGATCAATGTGTCAGGGGGCTCATTTCTTCCCAGGGTTCTGAGGGCTCTCTCCCAGCTTCTGGTGGATTGCCTGCAATGTTTGGGGTTCTCTGACTTGTAGAAGCATCACCCCAACCTCAGCCTTCGTGTTCACATGGCATTCTACCTGTGTGTCTCTGTCAAAATGTTCCCTTTTACAAAAACACCAGTCATATTGAATCAGGTGCCCACCCTACTCCGGGAGGACTTCATGTTGATGAATGGTGTTGACAATGAGCCTGTTTTCAAACCAGGCCACATTCTGAGATACTGAGGATAAGGACTTCAATAGATAAATTTGGCTGGGAGGGCACAATTCAATCTATAGCGATGATAAACAAGAGAAAGGTAAAACCAGGACAGTAAAGAGATAATTTAAAAGAAAACATTGAGAGCTATATTCCATAAATATCACTACGTCATAACAGGCAATTATGAAATTTTAAAAATTAGGTACTCCGGAGGCTGAGGCAGAAGAATGGCGTGAGCCTGGGAGGCGGAGCTTGCAGTGAGCCGAGATTGCGCCACTGCACTCCTGCCTGGGCGACAGAGCGAGACTCCCTCTCAAAAAAAAAAAAAAAAATTAGGATATTAAACAGAAATCTTTTACGTGAACAAAATAACAAGAACCAAAACCTTATGGAAAATATAACCAGAGCAATACAAAGAAATGATTAAGACAGTGGGTGTCTTTGACACGGTGTGGCAGCTTCTTTGGGCTGAGACCTGGGGGGGGGGAGTTTCACCCTCAGGGCAGAAAATCAAGAGGGGGTGGGTCAACCTAGACACCTGGGGCCTCCTCCCTCTTCCCTCTCCAGGTCAGAGGCTGACTTCTCAAGACTGACTGGCACACACCCGACAGTCTCGCATCACCTGCCAGGCATGGGGCTCTCTCCTTGTTTCTTTTTAGATTGTATGCCAGGGACAAAATAACATAATCAAGCCCCATGACGGCATACCGTCCACAATCTGTCCCCCATCATTCTGCCTGGGAAATTCTTGCCAACTCTGCTAGTTCTCTCCTTCCAACTTGGCTAGTGTGTGTGTGTGTGTGTGTGTGTGTGTGTGTGTGTGTGTGTGTTCCTGTGTGCATGCATGCCTGGTGCGTATGTGTGTTTTCACAAACTGGCACATACACAAAGTAGTCAAGATGTACCCTGAAAGAGAATGCCTGCTTGGCTCTGCAGGAGAGGATTTATGAGTTCTGCTAGACTTGCAGGGAGGAGAACAGAAGGCCAGGAGTTTTTCTGGGGAAATTTTCTTTCTTTCTTCCTTCCTTTCTTTCTTTCTTTCTTTCTTTCTTTCTTTCTTTCTTTCTTTCTTTCTTTCTTTCTTTCTTTCTTTCTTCCTTTCTTTCTTTCTTTCTTTCTTTTCTTTCTTCTTTCTTTCTTTCTCTTTCTTTTTCTTTCTTTCTTTCTTTTTCTTCTTTCTTTCTTTCTTTCTCTCTCTTTCTCTTTCTCTCTCTCTCTCTCTCTGTCTTTTTTTAGATGTAGTCTTCCTCTGTCACCCAGGCTAGAGTGCAATGGTGCCATCTCGGCTCACTGCAACCTCTGCCTCCCAGGTTCAAGTGATTCTCCTGCCTCAGCCTCCTGAGTAGCTGGGACTACAGGTGCCCACCACCATGCCTGGCTAATTTTTGTATTTTTAGTTGAGACAGAGTTTCACCATGTTGGCCGGGATAGTCTCAAACCTTGAGCTCAGGTGATCTACGCAGCTCAGCCTCCCTAAATGCTGGGATTACAGGTGTGAGCCACTGCCCCTGGCCTGATGAGGTTTCTTTTTAAGGGGCTTATATGGAGGGGAGAATGGTGTTGTGAGAAGCAGTGGTTGGTTTCAGGGAGATACTAAGAAAGAGAAGGGGAAAGAGGTTATTAAAGCTTGCTTCTCTGTGCTTGTCTATTTTCTCTGTGGCATTTTTTGAGACAATGAAGTAAAGATTTGAATTCCTTTCACCTTTTAGTTTCCTTGGGAGTGACTCAAGCACTTGGACCAAGTGAGGGGCTTAAAAAAAACACCAATTGCAATTTTCTCAGTATTATTGATTAATGTAAGTAGTGAACACCCACCAGGTGCAGGGCCTGGGTGAGGCAGTGAATGTGCGGGGAGAGGCTGAGTCCACATTCCAGCTGCTGCTCTTCTGGCCTCTGAACCATTTCCTACAACACTTTTGACACCAAATGTTGAGGGGCGTTTTCCCACATCAACCACTTCTCCAACACTGGCCGGTGCCCTTCAATTCAGTTCAACTCACTTCAATTCTAACACGCAGCTCGCGCAAGTTAACAGACCCTCTTCACTTCAGACGCCAATCAGTCGCAGATCTCAGCCTCTTGCACTTCTGGCCCGTCAGCTCTAAATCAGGAATTCCCAAGGCCCCCTCCTTAGTTTGATAATTTGTTAGAAGGGCTTATAGAACTCTGGAAATGCTTTCCTTACCATTACTGGTTCATTATAAAGGATACAGCTCATAAATGGTCAATGGAAGAGCTGCCCAGGGCGAGGATGGGGAGGGGCATGGAGCTTCTATGTCCCAGCCCTGAAGCAATTGGACAACCCAGAAGCTCTCAGAACCCCAGGGTTTAGGGTTTCTATGGAGGTTCCATTATGTACTCATTAGTGATTAAATCATTGGCCACTGGCGATTTGCTCCATCCCCAGCCTGTCTTGCCTCCCTGGAGGATGGGGAGTGGGGCCCCAGGTTCGTGTCTTCTAATTGCATGGGTGGTTCCTCCGGTCTTGAAGCTATCTAGGGGGCATCAGTGTCGCTTCATTAGCATAAACCCAGGTAAGGTTGGAAGAGCTGTTTTTTGTTTGTTTGTTTGTTTGTTTTTTCTTTGAGATGGAGTCTTGCTCTGTCACCCAGGCTGGAGTGCAATGGCTTGATCTCGGCTCACTGAAACCTCTGCCTCCTAGGTTCAAGCAATCCTCCTGTCTCAGCCTCCTGAGTAGCTGGGATTACAGGCTCCCACCACGATGCCTGGCTAATTTTTGTATTTTTAGTAGAGATGGAGTTTCGCCGTGCTGGCCAGGCTGGTCTGGAATTCCTGACCTCAAGTGATCTGCCTGCCTTGGCCTCCCAAAGTGCTGGGATTACAGGCATGAGCCACCGCACCCAGCAGAAAGGGCTGATTCTGATAGCAAAAGATACTCCTCTAACCCCCATCACTTAGGAAATTCCCGAGGGTTTTAGGAGCTCCATACCAGAAACTGGGGACAAAGACCAAATACATGTTTCTTAGTATATCACAATATCACATACCTAAGTGACTTCTTTCCAGAAAGTTCCCAAATTTTCTCACTCCTTTTTCTCATTTGCGCTATGGGTACAATTAATAACATTATAATGTTATTAATATAATATTAATAGTATAATTATCATATTATTATTTTAATAATATTCCTTATTAAAAATAATCTTTTTTTTTTGAGACAAAGTCTTGCTCTGTCACCAGGCTGGAGTGCAGTGGCGATATATCGGCTCACTGCAACCTCCACCTCCCAGGTTCAAGCAATTCTCCTGCCTCAGCCTCCTGAGTAGCTGGGACTACAGGCGCCCGCCACCACGCCCAGCTAATTTTTGTATTTTTAGTAGAGACAGGGTTTCACCATGTTGGCCAGGATGGTCTCCATCTCTTGACCTTGTGATCCATCCGCCTCAGCCTCCAAAGTGTTGGGATTACAGGTGTAAGCCACGGTGCCTGGCCAATAATTACTTTCTAATGGATTTCTCACCAACACGTCGCAGGTTCTTAACTGAAACATTTAAAATGATGTCAAATGCACCAATTATTCATCGCAGCCCCAGTCTATTCCTGACTTCACCTGCTGTGAATGACAGCTCTTCCCTGCACAGTGGGGGCAGTCTCCTTGTGACCACTGTGATAGGTTCCACCTGAGTGGCTTCAACTAGGGAAACTCCAAACATTTAGTCTTGGTTAATTATTCTTCATCTCACCATCTCAGACTTTCAAATATTAGAGATGCTGTACCAAAGGTGGCTCAAGGACAAGTGTGGCGCAGGAGAGAGGGTGGGACCTCGTGTTACAAAGGCCCTGTGGGTGGCTGGAGACCCAGCGTGCTGGTGCAACAGTACTTGCAGAGAAGTACACTGGCGTTTGGTTGAGACTGAAGGAACTCTTGTTAATGTAGACATGGGAAGGCAATTAGAGGGAGCTATGGTTTTGAGAGAAGGGAGAGGGAGGACAGAGTGGGAACAGGGTGAGAAATGATGGATTTCTGACATTTCTGGGCCATGGAACCTGGTGAATCCATAGCCCTTCTAGACCTCTTTGATCTCTCTGGTCCCTTCTCCTCCACACCATTTCCAATTGCAGGCTCTCACTGGGTCCTTTCAGAAGGAGAAGTAAGGAACACTCCAGGAGCAGAGTGGGCCAGCACAGGAGGAGTAAGAAATTCATTATCAAACAAAAGGACTAGAATACATTTGAATGAATAAAGAGGAAAGCGTATCCCGTTTTGTCCTGCTAGAATATTTGAAATTCAAAATAACTGGTGTTTATACAAATTTATAGCATCTATTGTACGTCTCAGTCACCTATACCATTTGGAAAGCTGTGTGTTCTCTAACTAGAGGAAGGTCCGGAAGTAATTTATGATGACTCTGGCATGCACTTCTCCCTCCATTCCCACACCCCCTGCTCAAATTGGGGAGAGAGTGACTGCACCTGCCTTCAAATCCTTCTCTCACCCTGCCCATCTGCCCGCTGGAAACTGCTCTTGGGCTTGACCACACTTTTACAGGGTGGCCAGGGAAAGTCCTTGGGGATAACAGGCCGCAAAGACCGCTAGGTGATGTCAGTTTGGGGTGGGCTGGGTGTGGATCTGTGAAAGTCGTCAGAATCAATATAGAGTCACATGTCAAATCCTAATAAAATGAAGTCAGGAGGCCGTGAAGGGAAAGCCCTCATGCATATTTGCCTTATAAGAAGAACTATCACAAGAGGCTCTCCCAAGCCACAACCCTGAAGTTAAGCCCACTTCTATGAGGACAGCTTTCCAATATCAGCCAGTCCTAACTGCAACCTTGCAAGTAGGCTTTCAAAACCACAAGCTTGCAGTCAGGGCCACTTCTGTGAAGACCCTCTCCTAGTACTGGCCAGTGTACACTTTGCCACCTGTGATAAGCCCTGTAACCAATAAACTTTTGTTTCAAAACCTGCACATACTTCTCCTTTTTGCCTTTAAAGGTTTCCCTTTGCCTCAGCCTCCCCAGATATGCCTATGAGTAGTCATAGCATGCACATCTGGATTATAACCCTTCTGTCTAATCCTGAATAAACTCATTTCTTTGGAGGGCCACTCTCTCTTATTTTAGATTGACATATCTTTTAAGCAATCAGGATTTTCCTTCTAACTCATATTTTTTATCCTTAAAAGCAAATTTATTTCTGTTATGATGGTGCCAAAATTTCTTATGGCTTCTTGTGGCAGCCACTGAAAGAAAATTTACTTTGAGTGTACTTGTCCTGGTTGGGAAATATATAAAAGTTAGATAATTTTTCCCCCAGTGAATTTATTTAATTTTCTCCAATACTCAAATGTTTCCAACTCATAGATGATTTCCAAAGATACCTGGTGATGTCCATCTTATTGTACACTGGAGACTGGAAGAAGATATTCAGAAGATAATTATATTCGAAATAACGTTTCCTCAGTCAATAACTGTCTGGTCGTTGTCATCTCTTTTCCATATCACCTCTGGCCCCATCGGCTCCCCTCTCCTTTTCCATCTCATTGCTGGGGCTGGCTGCAGAGCCTGTCAATGCCCATGCTGTGTGAATGCTCAAAGAATGCCCACATGGGCTGCCCCCAAGAGTCAAGTCCACAAATGGTGTTTGGAGTCATAGGGATAAGAAATGGTTTGAAAACTTTGGCATAAGAACAGTTAAGTATATGGCATTTCCCTAAGAACGCTTTTAGTTATAAAAGAATTAGAAATGTTTCTAGGTAAACGATTAGTTGAAATCACCTTGAAAAGAAGCAATCGGGTGTGAAAGTCAAAGTCATGGGCTCTGGAGATAGACAGGACTTCGTCAAAGCCTGGCATTCCCATTGCTCAGCTGAGTGACCCTTAGCAGGTCACACTCCTGCAGCAAACCTGTTTTTCATCTTCAGAAACAAAGATAACGACTATCAACCTATCGCATATTGGCTGATGTGGGGATGAAATGAGAATACATAGGGCCTCTGTGCCTGATACACAGGAAGCACTCCACAGAAGTGAGGTGCAATTGTTGTTTCTTGGCTTTAAGGAAATACAAGCATGTTCTTTATTCCCCTGGTGAGACACGTGTCACCGAGATTCTCCTCCCATCCATTCGTGGTCTGGTGGAGGCGGACAGCAGAAAGGCCAATATCATACATACACCCTGCAAGAGCCTCCCCGGCCACCACCTCCTGATCAGATGGAAGCTGTGGGCAACTGGCCCCTCAGCCCCTCATAGGCCAGGCCTGGATGTCCAAGGCTGAGCAAGCGAAGCTGCCTTCAGGCTAATGTGTCTACCACCATAAAGATGCTCTCACGGGTTAAAGTGTTGTGAACCCCCGTCCAGGTGATCCTGGCTCTCTTCAGGTTGCCGTTATGCATACAAATATATGCATATTTAGTTCAAAATTAGATGCATTCCTAGCTAATATACATATGTTGT
Source organism: Hylobates moloch (assembly GCF_009828535.3). Classification (NCBI taxonomy): domain Eukaryota; kingdom Metazoa; phylum Chordata; class Mammalia; order Primates; family Hylobatidae; genus Hylobates; species Hylobates moloch. The sequence continues at coordinate 6,925,779 of NW_026652276.1, forward strand.
CTTAGTTCAGGCTGTTACAACAATTAGGCTGGGCAATTTATAAATAATAGAAATCCATTTCTCACAGTTCTGGAGGCTGGGAAGTCCAAAGATCAAGGCACTGGCAGATTCCACCCTTCCAGGTGGCAGGCTGGGCATCTCAGCTGGACTTTCAGGCCCATTCCTTTGGCTTCCAGATGCATCTGCTTGTCTCTGGTGACCATGTCTCCAAGATGTCCCACAGAGAGGTCCTTCTAGCACACACCTAGTCATGTCCCCCTGCCATCCCACTTTCTACAATCTTTGCTGGCTCCCATTAAGCTTATGGTGAGACATACTTGACATTCATGACTCAGCTCCGCCATTTCTTTCCACCTTCACTGCTGGCCTCTCCCACCATGGGCCACCTTGTGCTGCCACAGAATGCCGTGACCACATGTTAACCCTGGGGAGCCTCAGGCCTCTCTGCCTCTCTCCCAGGGCTGCTCTGCCTGCGTTGGACTGTCCTTCCCTTGCTGAGGTGGCTGGAGTCAGAGGTCTTTCTCTGTGAAACCTTCCTCAGCCTGCCCCACTCACCTTCTTGTATCTCCATGGCTCTGTTCAGGTTGCCATTATGCATACAAATACATGCACATTTAGTTCAAAACTAAATGCCTTCCTCACTAAAATACTCACGTTGACTCAGGTCAGGCTGTTACAACAATTAGGTTGGGCAACTTATAAATAATGGAAATTTATTTCTCACAGTTCTGGAATCTGGGAAATCCAAGATCAGGGCACCAGCAGATTCCATGTCTGGTGAGGGCTGCTCTCTACTTCAAAGATGGTGCCTCATTGCTGCGTCCTCACATGGTGGAAAGTGGAAAGGCAAAAAGGATGAAGAGATGAACTCACTCCTTGAGCCCTTTTAGAAGGCCCTAATCTCATCCATGAAGGCAGTGCCTAATTGGTATGGTTTGGCTGTGTCCCTACCCAAACCTCATCTTGAATTGTAGCTCCCATAATCCTCATGTGTTGTGGGAGAAACCCAGTATGAGGTCATTGAGTCATGGGGACAGATCTTTCCAGTGCTGTTCTCTTGATAGTGAATAAGTCTCATGAGATTTGATGGTTTTATAAAGGGCAGTTCCCTGCACAAGCTCTCTCCTCCTTCACCTTCTGCCATGATTGCGAGGCCTCCCCAGCCATGTGGAACTGTGAGTCCATTAAATCTATTTCCATTATAAATTACCTAGTCTCAGGTATGTCTTTATAGTAGCATGAGAATGGACTAATACATTGATCACCTTCCAATGGTCCCACTTCTTAATACCATCATCCTGGGCTTTAAGATCCAACATATGAATTTTGGACGGACACATACATCTGAATCATGGCACACATCTATACAAAATGTGTATTTACATGCATATGTAAGCAAATATATACACATATGCATGCATGTATATATGTCTACATTTATATGTATGTACTGTGAGCTCCATGCAGGTGAAAATGTTGTTTTGTTCACTTTTAGTTAGTCTGGTAGGATTTATCTATATGGAATATATAAACAAATATTAATTACATATTTTTCAAATAAAAATGTATGAAAATATGAGCATATTAAGATAAACATGTAATTTTGCCTAATGATATAAACATGGAAGTAGGATATACAAACATAGATATATTGGTAAATAAGTATATTGACATATAAATACATATATGTAAGTATATTTTTTCCACATTGAAAACTGAACTTGTCCCAAATCAGAAAGGGAAAGGTTTGAAATGCTAGCTCTATCTATACAGTATATATAATTCAGATTTTCATATATACATCTATCTACCTCTGAAATCTCTATTTAGTTCTATTAATACATGTCCTTTCTTGTTCCAATTTTACAGTATTTTAATTATTACTTCATGCTATGTTTTGATACTTGATAAAGTAATTTCCTTCTCGTTATTTTTGTTTTTAAAATTTCATTGCTATTTTTGCATATTTTCTTTTCCGTATGAACTTGAGAATCAACTAATCAGTTACAATAAATTATTTTTAACTTATTTTTATTACTTTAAATTATTTTTAATTTATTTATTTTTAAATTTTTATTTATGTATTTATTTACTTTTTCATAGAACCACCAAGTCCAATACAATACATTTTGGCAGGAGTTTTCATTGGGATTACATTGAATTTATAGATTAAGGTAAAATCAATGTTTTTCTGGTTAAAAAAAAACTCCTATCCCGAAATATCCTGTTTTTCTCTTTAGGTTTTTAGCTTTTGGTTAGGTGTTACAGAAGATTTCTTTATATATGCATAGCGCATTACTTGGTAGATATAATTTAATATGTTTTATAATTCTTGTTAATGTGAATGGGATAGTTTTTCAAAAATAAAACTTCTTATAATGGAAAGTTTCAAAAGCAAATGCAACTTGTGGGAGGGGAATGAGGAATCCTTGTGTTCCCCAAACCAAGCTGAGTCATGCCCACCCTTCCTTTCTCCCCACTCCACATAATCGTTTCTACCTGCCCAGTTATTTTGAAACAAATCCTGGATTTAACATTATTTCCACCATTGACTCTTTCATGTTAATTTTGGACCTGAAAACTTGCTTAGCTTTCTTACTCATTTTAATAACATACTGTTAATTTACTTTGCTTTTTCAGGCAGAGACACTTTTGACTTGATCTCTGCAGCCCTCAACATGGTACGTAACACAAGGGAGGTCCTTAATACTTGCATTTGGTTGGTTCGAAACTAAATGCGTGACCGTCATGATGACATCTCTCAGCTTGCTGTCATGTGGCACCACTGGGTCATCCTTCCCATCTCATGACAGTTCTTAGACTCAAGTTCAGGTTTAGTTAGTCTATGCTAGCCCCCTGTGTTGTTTACCATTCCACAGACACTGCATTTCTTGGCTACTGGGAAAAAACATCCTGTAGTGTGAACCAATCTCCCCCTCTCCCTGCCTAGCCCCGAGTCCCAGTTTGCAGAGGCTCTGCCTTGGGCTCATTCTCACAGAGTAGCAGCAGCCGCAGATAAAAGTGGGGCAAGGTTCACCCGAGCACAAAGCAGAGCCTGGCCTGGCTAATAAATTATGTAGAGTTTCTATTGCTCAGAACCTGAATCCATTATTCAGCTTTAAAAGAGGAATAAAATATGCAAATGCAGCAGGCAGAAGTGCACACACAGCACACACCATGCTTCAGCCTTGGCAATGGCTGGGCCCACTGGAGTTTCAGAGACAGACACTTCCTTTCCTCTGCCTGCGAGTGTGTAGAAAGAGACAGAAACCTCAGCCATGGCAAGAAAGCACCGGGCCACTGTTTATCTTCAGACCTGGCCTTGGAGGACATCTTTAGTGGCCCCCAGCAGCAGAGAAGTCAAGACCAGCCTCTGGGGAGAGGCTTGGGTCAACCTGTCCTTGTCTTTCCCCTGAAAGAGGGAAACTCTTTGATGGCAGTTTCAGTGCAAAGTTGTGCCCTTCCCAATCGTATTCTCCTGTAAAATAACCTATTATTGGTGGCATCCACATATTAACAGAAATCCCCTTTGACAATTTTTGTTTGATATTTTGGGTTAGCTCATTCTGCTAATCATTGGGTAAGGTAGCCGTGTTTTCTTTACTCTGATGTTGACCTCTTTCTGTCAAGTAAGTTGCTGAGACGAGGCTGGGCGTACTGGGTCACACCTGTAATCCCAGCACTTCTGGAGGCCAAAGTGGGCGGATCACTTGAGGTCAGGAGTTCGAGACCAGCCTGGTCAACATGGTGAAACCCCGTCTCTACTAAAAATACAAAAATTAGCCAGGTGTGGTGGCAGGTGCCTATACTCCCAACTACTCGGGAAGCTGAGGCAGGAGAATCGCTTGAACCCGGTAGGCAGAGGTTGCAGTGAGCCAAGATCTCACCACTGCACTCCAGCCTGGGCGAACGAGTGAGACGCCATCTCAAAAAAGAAAAAAAAAAAAAAAAAAGAGGTCTACATTCAGCTTATCTACTCCTCAGTCACGATTTTAAGGTTCTCATCCATAAGAGAGGCTTGAGGCTTCTCAGTTTTAAAAACGCGTCCTCATGGCAACTCCCACGCCATCCTTGACTCTGATCCCCCCCCTGCTTCTTCTCTGGCTTTGGTACGGCTTTCTTTGGTTCTCCCACCCAAAGTGGAACTGGCTTGGTTGTATGCCTAGGCTGGGAAGATTTAATCTCATTTAAAAAGTAGCTGCTATTTAATGAAAAGGGGGCTCGATTTGAAATCTGAAAATATGGGCTCAAGGCCTGCAAGTACAACTTACTGCTGGGGCCACCCTGGTGGAGTCATTTCGTATCCTGGAGCCTTCAGTGTCATGGATAACACTGAACTCAGACCTTTGATACAAGAGTCAGACAGGATGACGGTTGTAAAAGTATTGGGTAGGATGTGTTGTTTATACTCATATCACTGGAACTGTATCCGACTGACATGCACCAGAACACATTACTGGTTGTTAAAATGTTGAAGTATTTCTGTGCCAGGTCAGAAATAGCTGTTTTTCCAAGAAGCCCCACACCCCCAATGTCCCAGGGCTCCTCAGTGCTCTGACCACCTCGACCTCTCGTTTACTGCCCCTGCATTCCCACTGTCCTGCAACGAAAGAGTTAATGTCTGGTACTATTCCCGAGACTCACAATTTTCTGCCTTTGGCTCCAGGCAACACACATTTATTTTCAGCATTAACTGGAGCTTAACCCCAATGTTAAAAATTAGAATCTGCAGAAGTTAAAATTGGCCACAAGGCAAATTCTCTCTCCCTCTCTCTGAAAGTATGAATTACCGCTTCTACTGTCTCGGCAAGATGAACTTGATATAATAGCCCCAATCTTGTTTGTTCCAATAGAATATTTCATACGGTAGAAGAAGGCTAAATTATGTGTTTTGAAATTCCCTAAAGCTGCAATTCAAGAAGTGCATAATTAAGCCCTGGCATTATTAAGGAGAAGAAAATATTTTTCTTCCAACTTTCCTATGGTTTAAAAACTATTCAGGCTTTGGATTTTTGTGATAGCAGACTAGGTGACACATTCTAAGAACTACTGTTAAATGGTAAACGAAAGTCAATGAATGCGGCCCTCCTTCTGGGAGTAAAAAGACTTTCTCACAGCTTCGCATTGGCAGCAGGCATAGGTATTCCCTTCTTGGAGGCGGCCCTTAGAATCTGTGACAGGTGCGACACTTTTCAACTACAGTGTCTGGAAAAGATATGGTTCAGCCTTCGGATCACTTCCTGGCAGGGGTGACGAGAGTGGGCCATGGCAGTCATTAAGTTCGTTGTTTCAGTGAGATCCATACCTCCTTGAGAACTGCTTATGTTTCTCTAAAGAGATAACTTCACTAAAAGGTGAAGGCTTTAAAGGATAAAATCACACAAAAAAGCATATATTCTTGCATTGCTTAGATGTTCTTTTCCGTCCCTGGGGATGTTATAACAAATGGCCAAAAACACTATAGCTTAAAGACAACAGCGTTTTATTCTTTCACAATTCCGTGGGTCGAAGTCTGAAATCAAGTGTGAGCAGGGCCACATGGGCCCCTTCTGAAGGCTGGAAGGAGAGTCTCCCTTTCCCTCTTCCAGCGTCTGGCAGTCCTAGGCTTTCTTTGGTTTATGGCGGCCTTACTTCCATCTGTGCTTGTGACTCACATAGCCCTCTTCTCTGTGTCTCTGACTTTCTCTTCTCTTAAAAGAACACCTCGGCTGGGCATGGCGGCTCACGCCTGTAATCCTAGCACTTTGGGAGCCCGAGGCAGGTGGATCACCTGAGGTCAGGAGTTTGAGACCAGCCTGACTAACATGGTGAAACCCCATTTCTACTAGATACAAAAAAATTAGCTGGGCGTGGTGGCACATGCCTGTAATCCAAGCTACTTGGGAGACTAAGACAGGAGAATTGCTTGTACCTGGGAAAGCAGAGGTTGCAGTGAGCCGAGATTGTGCCATTGCACTCTAGCCTGGGCAACAAGAGCAAAACTCCATCTCAAAACAAAACAAAATCCCAAAAAAACCCCACACCTGCTGCTGGGTTTAGGGCCTCTACTCAATGCAGAGTGCTCTCATCTTGAGATAACTTAATGATATCTGCTGATAAAGATCCTTTTTCCCATAAGGTCACATTCACCAATACTGAAGATTAGGACATGAATGTATATTTTGGAGTCACAATTTAACAGACTTTAGATGTATATTTTAAAAATTCAGAAGATAACTAAGGGATTGATTACAATAGTTATCTATCTGGGGAGAGGGTGGAAAGAGAGGATAAGGCAGCAGAGGAGGAAGGGAGAATTTTGCTTCTATTTCATTCTTAAACAATTTAAAGTTTTGAGTCTGGTAAATCTGTCACTTAGTAAATAATTAAACAAGTAAATCTAATTTAAAATGATACATTTTTGTTTTTGTTTTTGTTTGGGTACAGAGTCTTGCTCTGTTGCCCAGGCTGGGGTGCAGTGGCGCAATCTCGGTTCACTGCAAACTCAGCCTCCCCTGTTCAAGTGATTCTCCTGCCTCAGCCTTCGGAGTAGCTGGGATTACAGGCGTGCACCACCACACCCGGCTAATTTTTGTATTTGTAGTAGAGATGGGGTTTCACTATGTTGGCCGGGCTGGTCTCGAACTCCTGACCTAAGGTGATCCACCCACCTTGGTCTCCCAAAGTGCTGGGATTACAGGGGTGAGCCACCATGCCTGGCAGTCAGTTTCAATCTTTTTCAATCTTTTTTTTTTTTTTGAAACGAAATTTTGCTTTCATTGCCCAGGCTGGAATGCAATGCTGCGATCTCGGCTCACTGCAACCTCTACCTCCTGGGTTCAAGCAATTCTTCTGCCTCAGCCTCCTGAGTAGCTGGGATTACAGGCGCCCGCCACCAGGCCCGGCTAATTTTTTTGTATTTTTAGTAGAGATGGGGTTTCACCATGTTGGCCAGGCTGGTCTTGAACTCCTGATCTCAGGTGATCTGCCTGCCTCGGCCTCCCAAAGTGCTAGGATTATAGGCATGAGCCACGGCGTCGGGCCCAGTTTCAATCTTTAACCAATGAAAACCTACACACAAAACAATAATTCTTAATCAATCATGATGAAACTGAGTAACTTTTTTTTTAATAAAAGGAAGGAGAAAGTGTTGAAAATTGACATCTATGTTTACATATCACAGCAACACAAAGTGCCAGCAAAAAAAAAAAAAAAGTGGAAAAATGAAAGTATCTTGGCCCCATGAGTTTTTCTCTGCTTCCCACTGTCATTTATTCAGTACGTATGTCACTAGATCCAGGACTTGCTCCAGGAGTCGGAGGAAGTCAATGGCACTGTGAGAAACGTGAATTACCAAGGGACTCTGTCACGTCCTTTGTTACTCATGTGACTTCCTTATGTGAAAGGAAAATAAATCCTGGGGCCTCCAAATCACTCAGCTAAAGGGAAAAGTCAAGCTGGATCTGCTTAGGGCAAACCTGCCTCCCATTGTATTCAAAGTCATCCCACTCTTCACTGAGATAAATGCATATCTGACGGCCTCCTTTGGAAAGGCTCATCAGAAACTCAGAAGAATGCAACCGTTTGTCTCTTATCTACCTATGACCTAGAATTCAGTATTAAACCAATGTTTATCTTGAATATATTGATTGATGTCTCATGTCTCTGTAGAGACTACATGGAAATTTTGTTGTTGAAATAATTCGTTGTACTGAGCTTCACTTGAAATGCTTAAATACCTTGAAACCATTTCCATTTTTGCCTTTACTCAAATTAGGTGGTGGTTACTTTCTAATGAATGCAAATCCCAGTATGTGAAAAGTGTGGGTTAGGACAATAAAAGGGGAGGTGACACCATTTTAATGGTTTCTCAGAAGCTGTGCTCCGATGACCTTGGGCACATGTCATCAGTACCTCCTGAGGTTATGTCACAGGTGCAAGTCCTTAACTTTGGCAAAATAAACTTCCTAAATTAACTGAGATCTGTCTCAGATATTCGGGCTTCACAGCTATGCCAGCTAACCCCTTATGCTGAAAATGAGGACTTAGAAGGAAAGGGCAGGAGAGCCAAACTTGCTTTTTCCTTTTTTTTTTTTTTTAAGTCTTTCCTTATTCATCAATTAGCCAAAAGTAGAGGTTGTTAGTAGAAGATGTGTGCACCAAGAAGTGAAATAAAAACAGGTGAGTTCATGTGTTGTAGTGTTTCCAACGTTCTGCTAAGAATGAAATATATATGCATGTACAAGCCACAAAATACAAATTGTGTAATTTTGGTGATGCTGCATAGAGTTAAATGTACTTATGTTTGTATTTAAACGTGAAATTGCACAATACGAAGAGTAATGGTAAAATTCATGCTAATGATTTAAAATTGTATTCTTTCTTTACTCAAAACGACCTCAAGTAGCAAAGTAAAAACACCATGACAAATTGAGACTGTAGGAAAAGGGAAAAGCCTAATCTTTTACTATATTCCATGGCACGTTTCTCCTGCTTTTTCAATGAGAGCACTTACAGTTTCATTTTGCATTTGGCTGCAAAAACAGCGCACCGCCCCCTGCAGGGAGCTGTATCACGGTGTTCTGATCAGCCTCTGGGGAAGTGGCCTCTTCTGGTCCAATCAGCTTGTGGGCTGAGGATCACGTGATACAGAATATGGCCACCCCTGCATGAACCTCGGGCAACTGCCCTGGGTAGTACCCGTGCAAGGAAAGGCAATCCTTCAAGCAATAATCTTTTGGCAGTCTCCCTCACCTCTCTTCACCCCTGGGTATTTTTGGCATTGCTGAGTATTAAATGATGGGGTGTGATGTTTCCTCAGCCTATTAAACTTCATTGTGTCATTTTTTAACTGCTTCTGAGAAACTACTAAAATGGCGTTACCTCCCTTTTTATTGGCCTAAGCCACACTTTTCACATACTGGGCTTTTCATTCATTAGAAAGTAACCACTTATTTTGAGTAAAGGCAAAAATGGAAATGGTTTCAAGGTATTTAAGCATTTCAAGTGAAGCTCAGCACAGTGAATTATTTCAACAACAAAATTTCCATGTAGTCTCTTGGAAGAAAAATGTATCTTAACTAAATTTTAGGACTTCACATTTTGTTTTGTTTTGTCTTAGCTTATTTGTTATTTAAATGTACGGATCTGTGAAATAACATCATTTCTTTTTAAAAGACAGCAGGTTCTAACTTTAGTACTTCCTGAGCAAAAAGAACTAAGGTTGCAGAAAGCTTCTCTTTCTGGCTTTCTGGCATTGCTGCAGGCAGTGCTGCCCTTGCTGGGAGGTGTCCACCATCCACATTAGCCTGCATGTCTCTGTCCCTTTGCTTCGTTTCCCACCTCTACCCACCTGCCCACCACAGTCTGACACTTCCCCTGCCCAACCAGAATTGCCATCAGGGGCCATTGGTCCAATCCCAAATGCTAGTAACAGAACCAAAAAGCCCAAGCTTGAAGGGAATTTCTCCTTCCGTGAAGTCCCCTGGGAGCAAATTTTCTGGAAGACTCACCATCCCAGAGGCTACACAGCTCAGGACAACCCCAGTTCTTTTAAGGGAAAAGTGAAAGCCTGGACTTGTAGGTTTTCCCCACCAGTTTTCACATGGAGCTGATATCAGCATCTCTGCAAGGCCAGTAGGAGATTGAGTGACCTCTCTGGAACTCCAAAGTTTACTTTCCCTGCGTTTTCATAACTTGTTCTCAGCTCTTTGAACTGCATCCAAGTGCCTAGTTCATGATGCCATAATTGCTCACCAGGGTCAAGGGCAGAGCTCTGGTTTCATATTGTAAAATTCAGTGCACCTGGGTACCACATAATAGCTCTACTAAGACATGTGTGCATTACATCAGCTATGATTCATTCCTGTGATCTGGTTTAGACCACAATCTGATAACACAAACCAATTACTTAAACTGTTAGAAGATGCTTAACTGGAAAAAACATCTCTTTAGTTTTCCTTCCAACTTTAGTCTAAACCATATATATAAAAATATATTTATACATATATATATGGTTTATATATATATATCTGTTTGTATTCCATATATATATATATTCCAAATACTCTACATGACTTTTAAACAACAACAAAACTCGGGGGAATAGGATCTAAAATTTATTTCCCGGGCCTAGCTTGGATGGACTTCAGGGTCATTAACAAGCTGTACCAAGCAGCATATGAAATCAGTGAGATAAGCTTTGATGCATATTAGCTGTGGGACCTTAAGCAAATGACTCATACTCTCTGAGCTAAAGTTTTCTTATCTGTGAAATAAGGATAGCAAGGCCTACCCCTAAGGACTGTTGGGGTTAAATTAAATGGTAAAAGCTCCTTAGTCAGTACTCAATATAAGTTCAGTACATATCGGTCTTTTTTCCTTTCCGATCATGGAAAATACCTACCTGTTGGGCAAAGTAGGTTTCTCCTGGCCATGCCAGGGGACCTCTCACTGTGCTGCAGCCAAGGCTTGATTGAGATTGGCTCCTCTGGGTCTTTAGGGGCATATCTTGATTGATATCAACCAATCACAGTTATCCTGTGTTAGGGCAACAAACTGCTACCCAAATCTGTAGCCTGGTGGCAGGGATTGAGTTAGGGGTGACCCAGGCAGTGCAAAGCTCAGCCATTTTTTTTTCTCCATTTGGATGTGGGCAAAGAAGCTGTGGCTCTGGTTACTGTAGAGGCCCGCTGGAGGACAGAGTCAGGGACAGAAAAGGGTGAAACAAAGAATCTCCAACAGACAGGTGCGGGCTCTGTTTGAGCAAAGTCTCAACGGGACTCTTCTTTTCTAGCACTAGCTGCCATCCTCAAATACACCAGCTACCACTCTGGGCACCCATAAGAACAGAATGTCACTCATCTCTGGGTTTTCGATCCAGAGCTGCAGCGAGCAAGAATGGAGCTGAATCACATAGGACCCATTCTAGCACTTCCACCAGTTGAGCCTTTTTGAATGGATTTTAAGATCACATCCTTCACACTAGCTGCATGAGTGGAGCTTCCACTGTTAGACACAACACAATGGAATATGGCTGATACGGTTTAGCTCTGTGTCCCCTCTCAAATCTCATCTCGAATTGTAACCCCCGAGCATTGAGTGAGGGACCTGTAATCCCCAGGAGTGGAGAGAGGGAAGTGATTGGATTATAGGGGTGGTTTCCCCCATGCTGTTCTCCTGATAGTGAGTGAATTCTCATGAGATCGGCTGTTTTTATAAATGATAGTTTTTCCTGCTCTCTTTCCCTGTCTCTCTCTCCACCCTTCTCCTGTCTCCTCTCTCCTCCTCTCGCTCTCTCTCTCACCTGCTGCCATGTAAGATGCATCTGCTTCCCATTCTGCCATGATTGTAAGTTTCCTGAGGCCTCTTCAGCGGAACTGGCTGAAGAGACCGAGGCGATTAAACCTCTTTTCTTTATAAGTTACCCAGTCTTGGCAGGGTTTTGTTTGTTTGTTTGTTTTGTTTTGTTTGAGACAGAGTCTCGCCTTGTCGCCCAGGCTGGAGTGCAGTGCCGCAATCTCGGCTCACTGCAACCTCCGCCTCCCGGGTTCAAACGATTCTCCTGCCTCAGCTTCCTGAGTAGCTGAGACTACAGGTGCCCACCACCATGCCCAGCTAATTTTTGTATTTTTAGTAAAGGCAGGGTTTCACCATGTTGGCCAGGCTGGTCTCTAACTCCTGATCTCATGATCCGCCCTGGCAGTTCTTTATAGCAGTGTGATAACAGACTAATGCAATGGCTATCTCTATTTTTACCTGCTGGTAGGAACCACAGGCAGAATATTAAAACTCTGAGATCTCTCCAGACCATGAGAGTGGGTATAACACTTTCAGGATTGTGCCATTTAACCCAGTAATCTAACTTTTAGATATATCTCCTGAGACATAGGCCTAAGAAAGAAAAAGGCTGTCTTTGTGAAAATGTTATTATAGCACTATGTATGTATATATTTTGATTAAAATTAGAAAAGCATTACACTTAGTTGTAAAAACTGACAGTAGCAAAGGATTGAAAGTGAAATATATTAGCTCATTCCTTCCAAATGACCCCTCCATGGCCTCACATCCCAGAGGTAGTATTAGTCTAAAAAAATTTATTTACATAAATAAATATATTGGAGACATTTGTGTAAAAGCCTTAATTTGTGTTTCAAAAATATTTAAGGGAGGCCGGGTACAATGGCTCACGCCTGTAATCCCAGCACTTTGGGAGGCCAAGGTGGGCAAATCGTTTGAGGTCAGGAGTTTGAGACAGCCTGCCAACATGGTGAAATCTCGTCTCTACTAAAAATATGAAAATTACTTGGGCGTGGTGGCAAGTGCCGGTAATCTCAGCCACTTAGGAGGCTGAGGCACGAGAATCACTTGGACTCAAGAGGCAGAGGTTGCAGTGAGCCGAGATTGCACCACTGCACTCAAGCCTGGGCGGCAGAGTGAGACTCCACCTCAAAAACAAAATTGTAAGGGAATATCGAAATAATGAGGGATCCACTAAATTATACTGCGAGCAAAACAAAATAAAACCAACAAACCAACTAGCCCTAAAGCAACCTAAGTGCTGTCAGTCTGGAACAGGTTGATGAATTTGGTATCATCTAATGGAATGCTATACATCCATGACAAGGAATAAAGAAGACCTACATGTATTTTAATAGAAATGTGTCTAAGATACACCGTATATGCCATTAAGTGAAAAAAACAAGTTACAAAATAATATGTACAGTACCATTCCTTTGCAGTACAATGGTATGGTTTGTACTATTCTATAGTTTTCATAGATCAAGACTTTTTTGATAAATGGAGATATTTTGGATATTATATACTAGTATTAATTGCTGATGTCAGAAGAAGCATGGAAAAAGGTTCTCTGGACTAAGCAATGTTCTGTGTTGCCACAGCTGCTGGCTCAGTGATATGGCTGGGCTCTGTGTCCCCACTCAAATCTCATCTTGAATTGTAATCCCCACGTGTTGGAGGAGGGGCTTGGTGGGAGGTAACTGGATTATGGGAGTGAACTTCCCCCTTGCTGTTCTTGTGATAGTGAGTGAGTTCTAACGAGATCTGATGTTTTAAAACTGTTTGGCACTTCCCCCTGCATGCTGTCTTTCTCCTGCCACCGTGTAAGACAGGGCTGGCTTTGTCTTTGCCTTCCGCCATGATTGTAAGTTTCCTCCCTCACAGCCATGTGGAACGGTGAGTCAACTAATCCTCTTTTCTTTATAAATTATCCAGTCTCAGGTAGTTTTTTTATAGCAGTGTGAGAATGAACTCATACAATCAGTTTCCCTCCTTAGTCTCAGCAGCATGCTGCATACCTGATCTGGCTATCAAAATCTCTATAAATGTCTTTAAATTTTATTGAGTCTAAAAGATGCTGGAAGGGATCCAAATAATATGTGTCAGAATCCATCTTGATTCCTGATAATAAACAATCAGTGACTACTGTTTACAAGAAGTAATAAAGAGAGAACTAATTAATAGCTTGGCAAAGCAATATTATAGAGAAAATCACTAGTCAATTTTATTAGTCTGTTTTCATGCTGCTGATAAAGACATACCTGAGACTGGGTAATTTATAAAGAAAAAGAAGTTTAATGGACTCGCCATTCCACGTGGCTGGGAGGCCTCACAATCATGGCGGAAGGTGAAGGAGGAGCAAAGGCACATCTTACATGGCAGCAGGCAAGAGAGAGAATGAGACCAAGTGAAAGGAGAAACCCTTTAAAAAACCATCAGATCTTGTGGAACTTATTCACTAACATGAGAACAGTATGGGGGAAACCGCCCCTATGATTCAAGTATCTCCCACCGGGTCCCTTCCACAACATGTGGGAATTATGGCAGCTACAATTCAAGATGAGATTTGGGTGGGGACACAGCCAAACCATGTCATCAATGAAATAAGGGACTTCAAAAGAAATCAGAGCAAATGTCTTTCAATGAAGTACAGTTATGTAAGAAAAAGGAGATGTTACAAATTTTCTAACATGCATTCCTCAAAACATGCAGAAAGATATTGCACCTATGAAAGGCAAACGGGCAGAGAAAGAACAGCGAGATCAGGCAATAATGTGAGAAGATGAAAAAAGCGCAATAGCGGAATTTAAAATCCCAGATGGAAGCAGCAACAACAGATTCGAGGCTGCAGAAAACCCGATCAGTGAAGTAGATGATGCATGTGACAAACTCTTGTGCCTAAAGATGAAAGTCAAGGGTATGAAAAAGATGAAGAAGTGAAAATGATGGGAGGAAAAAAGACCCATAGTTTAAGGATGTGGCATGTACTTGTAAGAAAGTACAGAACACATGGAAAAGAAACACTGAACAAATAGAAACTCTCTTGAGCTAAAGAAAGAGTTGGCCTTCAGGTTAAAAAGGTTCATTAAAACAAAGTCCAATTATTTAGAAGAGCAGGACCCCGAGACTTAGCTTTGTGACACTTGGGTGTTTTAGGCACAAAGAAGGGACCCAGAGCAAATAGGAGCAGTAAGTAAATAAGAGCAACAACCACAATAAAAACAAAAAGTCAGGTAACCCCAAACAACCAGTCAGGCCTGGCTTCAGACCTCCACAGACTAAAAATCCAGCAGGCAGTGGAGTCGTGTTCTCAGAATTCTGAGAGGAGGGATTTTTTGAAAATGCTGAACAGAACTGACTACATAATTTACAGAGCCTAGGCAGGCAGAGGCTTGGTGGGCAAATCACCTGAGGTCAGGAGTTAAAGACCAGCCCGGCCAACATGGTGAAACCCCGTCTCTACTAAAAATACAAAAAAAAATTACCCAGGCATGGTGGTGGGTGCCTGTAGTCCCAGCTACTCGGGAGGCTGAGGCGGGAGAATGGGCGTGAACCCAGGAGGCGGAGCTTGCAGTGAGCTGAGATTGTGCCACAGCACTCCAGCCTGGGCAACAGAGCAAAACTCTGTCTCAAATAAATAAATAAATAAATACAAAAAAAAAATACAAAAATTAGCCAGGTGTGGTGGCACACTCCTGTAGTCCCAGCTACTCGAGAGGCTGAGGCAGGAGAATCGCTTGAACCTGGGAGGTGGAGGTTGTGGTGAGTCGAGATCACACCACTGCACTTCAGCCTGGGCAACGGAGTGAGACTTGGTCAAGAAAGAAAGAAAGAGAGAAAGAAAGAAAGAGAGGGAAAGAAAGAGAGATAGAAAGACAGAAAGAAAGAAAGAAAGGAAAGAAAGAAAGAAAGAAAGAAAGAAAGAAAGAAAGAAAGAAAGAAAGAAAGAAAGAAAGAAAGAAAGAAAGAAAGAAAGAAAGAAAGAAAGAAAGAAAGAAAGTGTCTAGAGAATTTAAAAGTCAAAATACCTGGACAAGAACAGTAAGAGAGCAGCTGAATATTAGAAATGTAGAGGAAAAACCTCTTTATTTCTTCATGTGTGCAAATTCCAAAGCACCTCTTACCAGTACAGATATTAGTCAAAAAAAAAAGGTAAACATCAGAAAAGAGGACTACGTAGCAAAATGGAGAAAACAACGTTTCAGTTTCAGACAGCGGAGAAAGGGAAGGCAAGAATTTTCCTTTAAAGCATTTCAGAGAAGTTCTCTTATTTTCTTTTTTTTTTTTTTTTTTTGAGACGGAGTCTCGCTGTGTCACCCAGGCTGGAGTGCAGTGGCGCGATCTCGGCTCACTGCAAGCTCTGCCTCCCGGGTTCACGCCATTCTCCTGCCTCAGCCTCTCCGAGTAGCTGGGACTACAGGCGCCCGCCACCACGCCCGGCTAATTTTTTGTATTTTTAGTAGAGACGGGGTTTCACCGTGGTCTCGATCTCCTGACCTCGTGATCCGCCCGCCTCGGCCTCCCAAAGTGCTGGGATTACAAGCGTGAGCCACCGCGCCCGGCCAGTTCTCTTATTTTCTCGACATCCCGGAAACATGCTTGCCTATATGTTGTAAGCAATGACCGATATCGACGAGCCGAATTTTTTCATCCTGTCCAGAAATTGTCTGAGGAAGCACTCCAAGGCATCTCCCCCTGTCAAACGTTCTGGGACACATAGGTATTGCAGGGGCAGCATCTGCATTGTGCTTGGAGGGACACACTCAGACCTCATGATTCAGCAGATGCAGTGCTTAATTGGGAAGCCACCGTCTTCTTGTCGGAGAGCAGTGAAAGAACCCTATTTGCCCCATCTAGCTAGTGACTGTGTTCCATCATGGGGCAAGCTCAACAGTCATGCCCAGCCTGCAGCGAGTATGTGATGGCTGAGAAGAGTGTTTTCAGAACCCACCCCAGCACTGCTCACAAGCCCTCTTTGTGCATCTCCTTCCCCAATTCCAGAGTTGCAGCTGGCACCCAAAAAGCTGTTTTGCTCAATGTTATCTGTACATTCATTGCGTTTTCCAACCTCTCACCTCCATACTTTTATATCCATATCTGTAATCCACTTCATCCTGTCAATTTAATGCACCAATTTTCTTTTTCATTTTTTTTTTTTAAATTTTTAGGGATGGGGTCTCACTCTGTCACCCAGGCTGGAGTGCAGTGGTGTGATCGTAGCTTGCTGCAGCCTCAAACTCTAGGGCTCAAGTGATCTTTCTGCCTTGTAGCTGGAACAAGAGGTGCACATCAACACATCCAGCTAATTTTTAAATTTTATATAGAGACGAGATCTGGCTATGTTACTCCGGCTGGTCTTGAATTCCTGACTTGAAGCAGTCCTCCCACTTTGGCCTCCCAAAGTGTTGGGATTACAGACATGAGTCACCACATTCGGCCTGATGCGCCAGAATTCTCCCCAAGCTTGAAACAGCAGCTGTGCTTTGTAACCATGCTGGGTGGGGCGAGCACTGGAAACATTCCCTTCCCTGCCAGCCTGCCTCTTTAATGGCCAGTCATGGAGAAAAGTCAGTGCTGGGATGTCTTTTCCAAAGGAAAAAGCCTCAACTTTCAGTTTTAGGCTCTTGTTTGTTTTTTGGTTACAGGAAATTTCTACTTCTTTTCTAATTTCCCATCTGTTTGTCAACTGGGGCATTTTTTGCTAGCTCAGTGCCTTCCCACACGGGTCCTGAGGACTCTGGTCAGGCCCTACCTTCTTAGAGCCACACAGTGCAGCAGGCCAGGCATGGCACTGGAGGGCTTGGTCCTGCTCAGGTTCTGAGATAACACTGACCATGCTGAGGGATGGGGCTGGGAAAAGAAAATCCCAGCCCTGACCTCTTGCCCACCCTTCCTTCTTAGCCCAGCAGCTGGGCACCTGCTTGATAGGGTTTAGCTGTGTCCCCACCCAAATGTCTTCTTGAATTCCTACATGTTATGGGAGGGACCCAGTGGGAGGTAATTGAATCATAGGGGTGGGTCTTTCCCATGCTGTTCTTGTGATAGTGAATAAGTCTCATGAGATCTCACAGTTTTAAAAATGGGAGTTTCCCTGCACAAGTTATTTCTTTGCCTGCTGCCATACATGTAAGATGTGACTGACTCCTCCTTGCCTTCCAACATGATTGCGAGGCCTCCCCAGCAATGTGGAACTGTAAGTTCCATTGAACATCATTGTTTTGTAAACTGCCCAGTCTCAGGTATGTCTTTATCAGCAGCGTGAAAACGGACTAATACACTGCTATTCCCACAGGGCTCATCCAGGCCACCTCTACCCTGAGCTTGTACTCTGACTTTCTGAACACCATTTTTTTGCCCCTGAATCTTGACCTCTGCTCTGACCCCAAACCCCCTTCTTTGGACTCCCCCAGAAAGACCTTCCACCATCGTCTGTCCATGGATCCACTGTGACCTTAACACACCCTAGGATACTGCTCAAGCCAGCTTCCGAGGGTTCAAGTCCATTACTCCAGTTTGGACTGGACATGGCTCTGTTTATTTTCCTGCCTTGCTGTATTCTGAAGTCCCAGTGCCTTCTGGCCACACCTCCTCAGGTGTTCTCTGTGTCCTACCAGTGACACTGAGGCACAACTAGATGCCCTTTGAGAATCAAGGTTGGGTCATTCTGAAGACCGTCCATTGCCACTTCTTTCATGGATGTTTCTCTTTCTCTCTGACTTGCTTAATTCTCCAATTTCTAGGCCACCTGCTAGAATTTTCAGCAGGAAGTTAGGCTACTGCTCAAGGTGACAGGTCCGGAGGGACTTTTCTTTCTCTCTCACATGGGACACCCCTTGCAGGGCGCCAAAAGTGGGCTCAAACCTTGCCTCTGCTAGCAGGAAGAGGCAGACCTTGGGCAAGGTACAGAACCTCTTTGAGCCTCAGTTACCTCCTCTGTAGTAGGAAAATTGTAACTTCCAGGTTATTGTGAGAATTAAATGGGGTTGAACGTGTAAGAACACACGAGAGACTCAGTAAATGTTGCTTCTCTTTCCTTCCCTGCCATGCCCCAGGAGACTGCATCTGGCTGTTCAGACAGGGACCCAGACATATCAGCCTCGATTTTTTGAACACAGTGCGAGTGACTTTGATGTGAAGGTGTTTTATATTTGTCAAGTATTGTTATTTATAAGGCAGGAATAATTACCTTAGTGAGTTTGGCAAATATTATTATTTTTGCCTTTTCTGAGACATACCATTCATGCTGCTGTGGGTAATTTAAAGTAAAAAGTTACATAGTTGAGAATTTTATGTAATCAGATTCAAGAAGAAAGCAAGCTTCTCTCTCGCCTTTTATGCCATTTTAAATGAGACGTGAAGTTTATCTAGACAATTCATTGTGAAATATTTTGAAGTTCAAAAAGATACAGAAATTGGTTACACGTAATGGGAGGACACGTGGATGGTCATGACGGGGTAGGGACCACAGGGAAAGCAATGTTTTTGAAATATCTTGGAGATGAAATCTGTGACCATCTAAACGTGAAACAAGGAGGGCAAGTGAAGATGGATTTGTGTCTCTGGGCTCTCAGCAGAATCAATCTAGACTCTAGCCGACAGTTCTTCAGATCCTACAATTAGAAAACAACTTGCAAACTGCACAAATCATATTCTTCGAGTGAAATCAGGCCCTTGGATACTGACAACATTTATGGAGATGCTACTGCCCTTGGACTAAAAGCTTCAAAGTGGTTTAAACACCAATTAGTCTTCCCTGCCCCACAGCTCTGAAGCTTTGCTCTGATTATATTCTATATATAAAATTCTAAATAATTTTTTTTAAAGAAGCCTAGCTGAAGCTTGCAAAGGCAAAGTTACTGACATAAAATGGGGCAAATAAACCCCTGCAGATTTGAAACAGCCTGAAAAGGGCAGCAGTATTCACGGAGGCTCTAATCCCTAATCCATGCAACTCAAAGATAGAGGTGAACGTCACAGGGCATTATGCACAGACACATTTTGGGATAGAGAAAACAGAGTGTTGTCTGCATGGTCAACGGTCAGCGAGAAAATCATTAGAACTACAAACAGTCTTTTGTTGTTCTGGGCGCATTCTCTAAAAGGTGATGAAATGTAGAGCGGGAGTCAATATGAAAAGACTGAGCCTGAGTCTGCTCTTGAGATGGTAGTCCTGAGAAGGTGGAAACGCCATCTTTGTACACGGAAACTAAAGGACACTGAGACCTTCAGGTGAACGATTTAGCCTAAGCTTTTTTTTTTTTTTTTTTTTTTTGAGACAGAGTCTCGCTCTCTTGCCCAGGCTGGACAGCTCACTGCAACCTCCACCTCCCGAGTTCAAGTGATTCTCCTGCCTCAGCCTCCCAAGTAGCTGGGATTACAGGTGCATGCGAACATGCCCGGCTAATTTTTGTA
This sequence comes from Hylobates moloch, assembly GCF_009828535.3. NCBI lineage: Eukaryota > Metazoa > Chordata > Mammalia > Primates > Hylobatidae > Hylobates > Hylobates moloch. Next base: position 6,945,468 of record NW_026652276.1, read on the forward strand.
TTTTTGGTAGAGATGGGGTTTCACCATGTTGGTCAGGCTTGTCTTGAACTCCTGACCTCAGGTGATTCATCCGCCTCAGCCTCCCAAAGCGCTGGGATTATAGACGTGAGCCACCACGCCCAGCCCTAGCCTAAGCTTCTTAGTGAACCATAAGAGGAATTGCACGAAGGCTTGGGATTATTACGGGTTAGAATCTCTGAATGGGGTTCATTAAGCTGTGGGAAGTGCTAGTCAGGATCTAAGGGGTATTCAAACCCAGAGCAGCAAAGTCCCTAAACCAGCCTCCTCCCATAAAGATTTATTCATCAGAAATCATGAAAAGTGTAAAGTGAGATCAGAATTTCATAGAATCCTGAATGATTTCTTGAAGTTGTTGTTTTGACTTCACTTCTGTAAAATGTCCAGTTTTTCTCCTCTCTACCAAATCTTCTCCACCCAACTGGATATTAGAAGGACAAGTCCTATGTTTACTAGGATACAGAATAGATAAAGTTGGTTTGAACTGATCAGCAATACATCAGTAGGATGTGGACAGGGAGACCTTTGTTTTCTGGTACCTGAGAAATAGTAAAATAGTAAGAGGTCACCAAAAAGAAGTTTCCACACTTCTAATTTCACCAGTTAAGTCAGGAGTGCAAGCAGATATTGAGCAGCTATGCAAAGGCTTAAATTAAGAGAATATGAGTGTTGTATATCTGGCATATCTAAATAGCCCAAGGATGGAGGCAAGCCACAGGAACCAACTGCAGTGTGATCTGGGGTCTGGGCTACATGGAAGGTGTATGACCACAGGCTTCTGTTTACAGAGTCTGGTGAGAAAGTTTCCATTAGGTGGACGTGTCTCTCCGTGGAATAAAGCCCAAGGCACAGCTGGCCTCTCAACTCAGGTGTGTGTTTTAACCTTTCCCACAATCTCAGGTGATCCCCTGAGACACCCAAACACATAATGTGCTGCAGGTGATTTTAAGGGACTAGTAATAGTAGTGGTAGTATCATTTCCACTTTACAAATGGCACAAAAGGATTTTGGCTATGTCTGTGTGCAAAGAATGAACAACAAAACCTGTGAAATAAATGAAGACCATTACTCTAGTATATATAATGCAAAATGAACTGACTTTTTCTTGGCATTTGATTGACTTGGCTTTGGAGGTGAAAGTCTAAGAATGAAGGGAGGAGTAACGACTGCTACTGCTTTAATACCTTTGGGAAGAGTTGTTATGTCTTGAATGGGGAGATACTAAAACTTCAGTCTATTCTCCTAAAAATCCTCTCACACAAAAACAATTTTTTTTAAAGAAAGAGCAAGTGAATTCCAGATTAGGAAAAGAATCAAGTGCAATACACTTAAAGAAACTACAGCGAGAGTGACTTTTGAAATGCTCCCTCACATTTCTCAAGGCAATTGTTAATCATTAGTTTTTACAAAAGGGAGGTGTTTTGGTGGATAGATGGCTTAAAGAGTTTGCAGGGCTTGTGGACCAATTAAGGTCTGTTGAATATGCCTTTAGAAAAGGGAGTTCAACTTGTGTTCCCTGAAAGTAATTTGTATCATAATTGGAAAGATACAATGCATTACAGCCAAGCCAGTCTTATAAACATCCTGAGGTTTATATTGATTATGAATACTGCCACAGGTGGGATAGGTGCAATGCTCAGTTTGTCTTGGCAGACTTGGCTTATGCCTGTTGTCCTAGCATAATTAAGAGTGTCCCATTTCACTCTAAAATGTGTTCTCAGTGGATGATGAATGATTTGGTCCTTTTATTAATGAAGTAAGATGGAAGGATTATGCCTAACTGGGTAGACTGTAGATTTGTGTAACTAAAAGTGAATGAGTTGGTGATGGACTTATTTTCGAAATATATTCTTGCTGATAATTTCTTAAGGGACCAATACAGAATAGTAAATTTCAAGGACTGCCACCTTTACTGCATTTTTGACCCAATTATGATGCAATTATACTTTTTGTGTCATGTTCTTCATGCTCTAAACATAGCACAATTAGAAAGGATTTGAGAAAAGGCATATTTTAGATGGCATCAGGGTCTTTTTTTGGTAACCTTTTTCTTTTCTTTTCTTTCTTTCTTTTTTTTAATGGAGTCTCGCTCTATCACCAGGCTGGAATGCAGTGGCACGATCTTGGCTCACTGCAACCTCCGCCTCCCAGGTTCAAGCAATTCTCCTGCCTCAGCCTCCTGAGTAGCTGGGACTACAGGCACACACCACCACGCCCAACTAATTTTTGTATTTTTACTAGAGACGAGGTTTCACCATGTTGGCCATGATGGTCTCGATCTCTTGACCTCGTGATCTGCCCGCCTCAGCCTCCCAAAGTGCTGGGATTACAGGGGTGAGCCACCGTGCCCAGCCTGGTAAGCTTTTTCTACTAAACAAACCACAGAATTCTCCTGGTCCCTAAAATGTTTGAATAATGAACACAAAGTAACATAGTTTATTTAGTTACAGACTTTGCTTCAAGACAGACAGACAGACACACACATACACACACACACACACGAGTTTTGTATGAGGAAAATCAAGAAAAACATTAAGAAGTCCAAGTTCCCTGTGACATGTTGGAGGACCACACATGGACCTCTCCCCATTGGACAGTCCCAGCTTGGCACAGTCTTCCACCTATTCTTGAAAAAGCACCAAATACCAGTGACCCTCATTATTTGCAGATTCTGCATTTGCAAATTTATCTGCTCACTAAAATTTATTCAAAACCCCCAAATCAATACTTGCAGCACTGTTGTAGTTATTCATGGATGTGTGTGGGGCAGCGAAAGGTTTGAGTCTCTCAGCGTGCATGTTCCCAGCTGAGGTCACACAAGAAGATGCTTTGCCTTCTTGTTATAGCTCTCAATACGGCAATCAAGGGTCCTTCTCACTGTCTACCGAGCGCCGTATGTCTTGTGCTTTTTGCTGTTGATTTCAGTGTTTAAAGTGACCCCCAAACATAGGGCTGAAGTGCAGACCAGTGTTCCTGAGTGCAAAAAGGCTTTGATGTGCCTTGCAGAGGAAATATGTGTGCCCAATATGCTTTGTTCAGGCAGGAGTTCTAGTGCTGTTGGCCCTGAGTTCAAGGTTATGAATCAACAACATGGTACGCTGGGAAAAGAGAAGAGGAAATTTGCCAATCTGTAAGTGAGGCCATCCTGGACAGTGCTGAAAGTAAATCTCTGGTGTGTGATGGAGCTATGGAAAAGACGGGGAAATGGCTAAATCTGTAGATTTTTGAGATTATGACCTATAGAAAAAAGAGTAGTGACAGCATTTTTCTGTGAGGCTGAGAGCCAAAGAAATTCATGGACACATTACCCAGGGTCAGGAAAACGATAAACTCGATAAACTGTTCCATGCTAGTGTTTTCTTATAAAGAAAACACTTCATATAACTAATTATTTTTTAAGAAATAGCATTCAATAAGGTATCTTTAAACAAAAACACACAAAAACCAAAGTTGCATATTGATCAGTCAACAGAAATGTCATGAGCTGAAGCTCGCGGGAATCAAATCTTGAATTTCCTTAGGAGCAGTGGCCCCATTTGAGTTAATTCAGTGCTTGTGGCAGCTACTGTGAACAAGAACTGCCTGGACAGCACATGAGTGATGCTGCCTCGCACCCTCCAGGCCAGTCCACCTCTAGCTGAGTTCCACTAAGCAATATCCATGGGCACCTGAGGCACAGAGGAGTCCCCTGACCGAACCCTGCCTCGATTCTTGACTTGCACAGTCTGTGAGATATGATAAAATGGTCACTGTTGAATCCATTAAGCTTTGGATTGCTTGAGATGCAGCAATAGATAATCAGAATGTGGTATCAGAAGTGGTAGCATTGAACAGATATTCTCTCTTTTGTTTTGAGCCATAATACTGCAAAGTATTGAACTGCAAAGCCATAGATATCCTCTCTTTTGTTTTGAGCCATAATACTGCAAAGTTACTTTGAACACTTTACGAAGGAGGAAACAGATTCAGAGAGTTCAGAAGTGGTGGGGTGTCGATTCAAACCCCAGCGTTGAGAAATTGACGAACTCAGCCAGGCTTCTGCCCTCCTCACTGTACCACAGTTCCCACTAGCATCATTAAAGACAGCTGTTTCATGGGATAATGAATAGGCCTCTTTTGACCTTCAGTGTCAGTCAAGCTGTGTGGCTGTGATTGTGAAGAATACAACGGAGTTTATCCATTTCCAGAGATCCTTTAATGGAGATTTCCAGCAGCACTTGTAGTCACATGGTGATATGAGATGGTTGTGTCCTTACCCAAATCTCATCTTGAATTCTAGTTCCCATAATCCCCATACGTTGTGGGAGGGACCTGGTGCGAGGTAATTGAATCATGGGGGCAGTTACCCCCATGATGCTGTTCTCATGACAGTGAGTGAGTTCTCACAAGATCTGATGGTTTTGTAAGGGGCCTTTCCCCCCCTTTTGCTTGGCACTTCTCCTTGCTGCTGCCATGTGAAGAAGGTCATGTTTGCTTCCTCTTCTGTCATGATTGTAAATTTCCTGCGGCCTCTCCAGCCACACTGAACTGTGAGTCAGTTAAACCTCTTCCCTTTAAAAAGTACCCAGTCTTTGGTATGTCTTTATTAGAAGTGTGAGAACAGACGAATACACATGGGGACTATACAGACTGCTGAGCATGGTATTTGGTGCATAGATTAAGCAGAAAAGATTTGGAAATTAGGGTCTGGAATTGTTTAAGTTTTGAAGGGCAAAGATGGCTTGAGGAATAGCTCCTGAGGCCTGTGGGAACAACTATGATGAAGAAAGACTCAGAGAAAATGAGAACTGGGCATTGTCATACAACCTGGCCAGCTCTTGTCCACAGAGGGGATTCCTGTGTAACCTCTGTGTCAGGGAAGAGACTGGCCACTCAGGTGTCTCCTGAGAGCAAGGCTGAGTTGCCCCAAGTTGCACAGAAGGGTGTCTGCTCCTGGAGGGGCCTTGGGACTGGGCTCCCAGATGTCCGTAGGGGACATTCCTGGATGTGTGGTCCAGCGCGTCCTGGAGTTGCAGTGGAGATGCTGCCGAGTGCCTGTGGTTCAAGTGGAAAGTGGCAGGGTGGGTTTGGGCATATAGTCTGTTATTTAGATTCTATGCAAACAAGGGCAAAAGGAAGGTTGGCCTAAGATGACAGATGATTGCTTTCTCCCAAGGTAAGCAGGCTAGGTGGGCAAAGTTGGATAGTAGTCTTTGCTGGCACTTGCAGTTCCTATGGGGCAATGCAAGACAGGACATGTCTTCCAACTTCCTGGTGTCAGCGTGGCTCAGTGTGTCTGGCTTCTGAAGACAGCCACTCAGTTACATGCAGGCCATGGGCCTGCTTGCTGTCACATTACCCCTTCCCCCCACACACTAGGAGAAGAGTATTGTGGTTGGCAGAATAATAACCCACCAAAGATGTCTGTGTCCTAATTCCTGGAACTTGTGAATATGTTACCATACATGGCAAAGGGGAATTAAGGTTGCAGATTGAATTAAGGTTGCTAATCAATGACCTTAAAATAGCAAGATCATCCTAGATTCCCTGCATGGGCCCACTATGATCACAAGATTCCTTATAAATGGAAGCAGCGGGAAGAAGTCAGAGGGATGCAGCGTCGGAGGACACAGCTGGCCAGTGCTGGCTCTGACAATGGAGGAAGGGAGCCATGAGCCAAGGAATGCGGTGGCCTCTGGAGGGAACGCAGCCCTGCTGAAACCTTGATCGAGCCCAGTCAGATCCATATCACATCTCTGACCTCCAGAACAATGAGGTAATGAGTTTGGGTTGTTTTAAGTTCCTATGTTTGTGGCCTTTTGTTACAGCAGCAACAGGAAACTGATACAGGTATGATTACCCACACTTTAGACATGCTCAACAAAGACTTACAGAAACCAAATAAGTTGCCCAAATCAGCAACATTCACAAGCAAAAATGACAGAGCTGTCTTTTGGTCCCAGGCCCTGCAACTCTAGAATCTATGCAGTTCGACCCCCTGGTGCTGGCTGTTTGTCAGGCACTAGTGTTGTTTTCTTACTCTGGAATTAGATTCGGCAAAAGTTAGAAACGCCCGTATGAATGGGAGCTGGACGATGACCCCAGTTGCTTGGGATGTGTCCTGACAGGGACATTGTCCTCATTGTCGCTAGACATAGCCAGGAGTAACTCAATATAAATGCAAAACTTGAGTTTTCTGGGGAAGGATAAAATAATAATAGAATTAAACACACCATTTGATAAAACTGCAAGGGCTGCATCTCAATTCCACCTGGACTCCTGTTCCGGGAAGTGTCGAGGCAGAGTTCAAACTTAGGAATATTCAGAAACAGCCATGAATATTTATGAGGTGTCAGAGCTCACTGGGTGCTGTCATGTTGGCTGGAGGAGCATGATGTGCCACGTTGGGGTTGCTCTGCCCTCCATCCCTGCATAATGAACTGAAGGGTGCCCTGACTTTAGCTTCTCCATCCGTCCATATGCTAAGCTAGCATTAATCCTTTCCCTGGGGCTTCATCTCATATCACTGAGTTTTTTTCCAAATGCTACTGGGGGAAAGGTTGCACGGGCATCTCTGTCAGCTTCCTTTTTAACAAAATGACCATATTTGTGTTTGTAGCTGTCTTCTTTGTGGCCTAAGGAATTGCCTGAAGCATTCTTAGGGCCAGCCATGAGGCATGGGGCTGGGCTAGGCTGCGTTGGACAGAGACCCCTCATTCCATCTCCTCTTCTATCAGAGGATAGAAAACTCCACATTTATCTGTTTTGCTTTTTGAGCTTCCCCACGAGGTTTTATTTCAAGAAGACCATCTGCTGCTACAAAAAGCTTGAGAACAATTGATTAAAAAAAAAACAAAACCCTATGATGGTGAAACTCTATGGGAAATTTATCAGACAATAAGTATTGACTGCTACACACCAGGCACTTTTCTGTCAATGGAGTGGAGCATTGAATAAAAGAGACAAAGATTCCTGCTTTCAAGGAGCTTACAATTTTAGTAAAGTAAAACATGATACCCTAAAAAGTAATCATGGGGGGACATGTGGATGCACCTGTCTTCTGGGCTTTCTTGGGCCCCGTAGATTGGATGTTAGCTCGGTGTCACTTTCACTCTTAGAGCATGTGTTTTCTTGCCCCTTCTTGTTATTTGATGACCTTAGGCTGCTGCACCCCCAGAAGTCCTGGAAGTCCTGGGAGCTGTCCCTTGTGGACTCTGGCCCTCCTTCCCCAGGCATCCAGCTGCTTCTCTGACCCCTGTGGGCCCTTCCTGGGGTGAGGTGGGGGGGGGCGGGTCACATATGGGAGCACAGCTGAGGGCTGCTTTGGGAAGAAGGGGGGATGAAGCCCCTCTCCCCATCTGGCACCCCCAGGGTCTGACTGACTTGTGATGAGCACACTCTTCTCATCTTGGCTCCACGTCCTCTCCCAGGATTTCAGCCGGATTCCACGGGCTGGATCAGGGTCACGCGGGCTGGACTCGGAGTGTGGTGTCCTCCGATGACTAAGGCTTTGTTCCGGCCTGACCTTGCCTGCCTGGCTCTCTTCCCTTGGGAAAATTCTCTTCCAAGAGGCTTGTCTGTCAATCCCTCCCCAGAATGGGCTTCTGCCAGGCAGTCTCACCAGTTTATCAGACAAGCCCTCTCTTGCCCCCATGTCACAGGTGCAGCTTTTCCTCATGATGTGACCCCTCCCTACACAAGTCTTCTGCCCTTAACCTGAGGGGGAGTTTCTCTCCTCCCCACATAGGCCACGAAGTGGAGCAGCTGCCCTCCCTTCACTTCACCTCCATGCTCCCAAACGACATTGTCGCTTTTAAGACAGTCACCACTGAGAACCCTGGGCAAGTCCCAGAGGCTTACGAAATTTTACAGAGCGCATCCTTAGACCTGCAGACTATGTGGGGAATAAAGCCTCTCCTTCAGTTTGCAGATGGAACTGAAAGAATTTCTACACAGTAAACAAATTCACCCCAACTGGCCGAGTCTCAGCAAGGCCTTATTGAATTCTAACACACAGTATAATAGTCGAAAGTAATTCCACTTTTACCTGGGCCTCTCGAAGGACAGTAAAGATGATCTCATCTTAATCCCTGGCAGCTTTCCTCAAACCCATTGCACTCACCCTCCAGTGTTCTCAGACCACACCCTCCCCTCCCCTGGTCCCCCAACCTCAGCCCCGGTTTGCACAGAGTGTTCCTCAAGCTTTCCTCCCCTCTTGGATTGGAGGATGGAAGGTTGGAAATGCTCACATTAATACATTATGTTTTGGCTCATTCCTTTTTTATTTTTATTTATTATTTTTTGGAGAGTCTGGCTCTGTTGCCCAGGCTGGAGTACAGTGGCGTGATCTGGGCTTGTTGCAACTCTGGCTCAAGTGATCCTTCCACCTCAGCCTCCTAAGTAGCTGGGACCACAGACATGTGCTAGCATGCTCAGCTAATTTTTGTATTTTTTTAGAGATGGGGTTTTGCCATGTTGCCCAGGCTGGTCTCCAACTCCTGGGCTCAAGTGATCCACCTGCCTCGGCCTCCCAAAGCGCTGGGATTACAGGCGCGAGCCACTGTACCCTGGTCCCTTTTAAAAATTCTTGGTGGAGCCAATTCAAACTCCCAATGTCCCTCAATCTGGTTTCTGTCTCCTGGGAAGTCGCTTTCCTCTGCCACTGCAGCTCCAGAGGCCTGAGGACAAATGTCAAGGTCGAGGGTGGCAGAGCTGCTGTCTCGTGGCCCAGACTGACCTGCTGGCTTTCCCGTGGTCCTTGCCTTTCTTTCTTAAGGACAGTGGCTTGTGGGGGAGGGGGACTGGTAGGAACAAGCCAGACGTTTTTGGCACTTGTGTCTTGTTTGGTCCATGTGATGTCTTAAACCATTTTATTACATTCAAAGCGGTACGTTTTACATGAAAACCTAGGTTTCTGGCATGTCTTGAGAAGCTGGGCCATTTGGTGACTCCATGTCCCCAGGGAGCAGTCAGCTGAGAAGGTTCCCTTAGACCCAGTTGGTTTCTTCAGTTCACACAGTCCTGCTTGGCCCACGCACTCCTTTTCCTGTCCAGCCCCTGCAGGCATTTGAGTTTTCAAGCTTGCCTTTGTTGTAATGGCTTTGGAATAGCTTGCATTATTTATAGCGCTCCCATTTAGTTTCTGCAGGCCACACACATTTTGACCCAAGTAAGAACTGTGTACCCAGATACTAAGAGGGGTAGGGAGGGGATGAAGGTCTCCAATTGCCTCCATCACCTTCTAATTCCTTACTGCTGGTTCAAGTCAGGGAGATTCTTCCAACAGTGCCCCTTCCTCAAAATGCAGGTGGCTGGGGAAGATGATGGCATGGCTTCTCTTGGACCAGGTCCTGGCTGCCCTGGACATCATTCCTGTTGCTTGGGTTGAGTTGTGGGTTCATTTGGGGTCTCGAACACCATCAGGCAGTGGTGGTGAACCCCACCGCCCCCAAACTCGGTGCAGCCTTCTTGGAATGCTTTGCTCAGTCTCCCTCCACCTGAGCAAGGCTCAGCTCTCCACAGGCCCCAGCCCCAGCACTGGCATGAAAGAAGCAGAAAGAAAGCCTTCACAGCATTATTTCTTTCTAAGATTCAAGTGAAAGTAGGCACCTAATGACTTTTGGCCCAGTTGTTGTTTCTTCTTTAGGGAGACACATATCGTAGAGTGGAATTCAAAACATTTCTATGGTTAGGTTGTGCTAAACAGTATAAAATTCTTCCACATGTTAAAAGAAGACATAGTCCTTAGCTAAACCATGAATACTTCAATAGAATGTTTTAAAACTTTTTGTTTTAAAAATAACTATGGATTCATAGGAATTGCAGGAACAGTGTAGAGCAGATTTGTGTGTGCTTTACCCAGCCTCCCCCAATACTAATATCTTATAGATTTGTAATATGTGATGGAAACTCAAGTTAAAACCTAATCCCCCTTGTAAAAGTATTAAGGAGTGGGAAATCTGACTATGGCATTTGAGAGGTGGGACCTTTGGGAAGTGAGGATGGAGCATTAGTGGCTCTTTTATACGAGGAGAAAGACTTAAGCCAGCATGCTGAGTCCCCTCACCATGTGATTCCCTGCAACACCTCGGGACTCTGCAGAAAGTCCCCACCAGCGAGAAGGCCCTCATCAGATGCAGCCCCTAGACTTTGGAATTCCCAGCCTCCAGAACTCTAAGGAATAAATTTCTTTTCTTTATTAATTACTCACTCTCAGGTATTCCAGTTATAGCAACAGAAAATGCACTAAGACAGTACAATATCGAAACCAGGAAATCGACCTAGGTACAATCCACAGATCTTACTCAGATTTCATGCACTCGTGTGTGTGTGTTTCTAAGCAATTTTGTCACGTGTAGATTTATATAACCACCACCTCAATCAAAATACAGAACTGCTCCATCCCTCCCAATATTCCTCATGCTGCCCTCTTATTGTCACATCCGTTCTCCTCTACCAACCCCGTGCAACCACTAGTCTGTAAATAAAATTATATCATATTCACCCTTTTAGAGACTGGCTCTCTTTGGCTGGGTGTGGTGGCTTATGCCTATAATCCCAGCGCTTTGGGAGGCCGAGGCGGGTGGATCACCTGAGGTCAGGAGTTTGAGACCAGCCTGGCCAACATGGTAAAACCCCGTCTCTAGTAAAAATACAAGAATTAGCAGAGCAATTTTTTTTAACTGCTGATTAGTATTCCTTGGTGTGGACATACCACTGTGTGTTTAACTCTTCTTCCGTTGATGGACATCTGGGCTGTTTCTGTTTTTGGCCATTATGAATAAATCTGATATGAACATTTAAGTACAGATTATGGTGTGGACATTCCAATATGACATTTTGTTTATCATTTTCAAGAGAACAAATACATTGTTCTTTGTAGAGAAATTCTCATGAAAAGACTGACCCCTGACTTACCTTTTATAACCCACCCCACCTCTCCTCCTTCTCCCCTCCCTGTTAGAGTCATTCACTTAAAACACTTTTACTGAGCATCTGTTGTAAGTGAGGTTGTTTCCCAGGCTGCAACAAATCCTGCTTCCTGAAGCTGTATTCCAAACACACAAACGAGATCATATCGGGTAAGTGCTCTGGAGAAGATAAAACCAAGCAACAAAGTCGAGAGTAAGGTTAATGAGCAGTAGGATGGAGAAGAATCACTGGCAGAACTTCCAGAAAAGTCTGTGCTGCTGTATTTCTTAGGCAGGGATATTCACACCCCTCACAGCACATGGCAGAGCAACACCTCTCAGATTTTGATGTACAAATGAGTCACTCCAGGATCTGGTTAAAATATAGATTCTGGCCGGGTGCGATGACTCACGCCTGTAATCCCAGCAATTTGGGAAGCTGAGGTGGGCGGATCACAGGTCAGGAGTTCGAGACCAGCCTGGCCAATATGGGGAAACCCTGTCTCTACTAAAAATACAAAAATAAGCCAGGCGTGGTGGCGGGTGCCTGTAGTCCCAGCTACTCGGAAAGCTGAGGCAGGAGAACCGCTTGAACCTGGGAGGTGGAGATTGCAGTGAGCCAAGATCACACCACTACATTCCAGCCTGGGTGACAGAGTGAGATTTCATCTCAAAAAAAAAAAAAAAAAAAAAAAAGTGCAGATTCTGGTTCTCTGGGTTGGGGTGGGGCCAAGATCCTGCATTTCTTAGAGCTCCCAGGGCATGCTGAGGCTGCAGGGAGGGATCAACACTTGAGACTAGCAGGTGCTAAATTAAGTTACGAGATGAAGCCCCAAGGAGCACACAGCACCTTAATGGTACTTGATGGTAATTTTTTGGATGTTGTTAAACAAGCATCTGTGTGTGTGTGTGTGTGTGTGTTTATGGAATTGGATTCAGAATTCCTGCGAATTTTAAATATAAATAAAGAGACCTACTTCGTGCCAACTCTTTAGGACTATGACTCCACCTCTGAAATATGTGTCCACCTTTCTGTCTGGAATGCTTTGGTGGAAATTTTTGAGAGGCATTGCCTGTGGGCCTTTACTAGCACACTTACTTGGGAAGAAAGCCCAGCCCTGGTTGCTGGACCCGTGGCTTCTCAGGACCCCGTCTCCTCCTCTGAGCCTGGCCCCTTCAGAAAAGCCCTCTGCCATTCCAGTGGGCATGGAGCTCAGCGCACCTCTGGAGGCCACTTGCTTTGGGATTTGCCTTTGGAGCCTGAGGCACAGTTACTGAATCTCCTCTGTAGGGCAAACATGTCCTCTGAGGACCCAACTAAACTTTAAAGAGAGACTTCGAAACCCTTTCTTTTTAGTAGCAAACTCCCCAACCTCCCCCTAGTCAGATTTAAACAATGCCTGCATTTTAGTTTGATACGCAGTTCTTGCCTAGGAGCTCGTCATAGGCTCAGAATTAATTTGCCCCATTAATTTACCCCAGAATTAATTCTTTTTTTTTTTTGAGACGGAGTCTCCCTCTGTCGCCCAGGCTGGAGTGCAGTGGCGCGGCCTCGGCTCACTGCAAGCTCCGCCTCCCGGGTTCGCGCCATTCTCCTGCCTCAGCCTCCCGAGTAGCTGGGACTACAGGCGCCCGCCACCGCGCCCGGCTAATTTCTTGTATTTTTAGTACAGACGGGGTTTCACCGTGTTAGCCAGGATGGTCTCGATCTCCTGACCTCGTGATCCGCCCGTCTGGGCCTCCCAAAGTGCTGGGATTACAGTCGTGAGCCACCGCGCCCGGCCACCCCCGAATTAATTCTTGCACCTTCTCTTCCAACTTTTTCCTCAGGGATCTCGCTTGGGTGAGGCCGTGTTTGGGAAGGCTCTGTACATTTCATTCTATATCCAGACGACATGGCCTGAAACGGTTGAGCTTAACGGGGCGGGGTGGGGGGTGAGGTGGGGGGTTGGGGGTGTGGGGGTGTGGGGGGGGGGGGGGAGGGCAGGACAAGGGCTTTGGGAGTGGGAGAGGCTTATCACTTCCCCAAAGGCCTGCAGCTCCGGCAATGATGAAAGCTAACTCTCAGTCATCAGCTTCCTTGCTATTAATAGGCCGGTCCAAATCCTCCTTTGCCTTCCAGCAAAGAGAAGCTTGGAAATTCCTTCAGAGGAGAGACCCTGTTTGCCGCAGAGGAGCCCTGGCAGCCGGAAGCCTGATGAGGATTTGGGTCCACACTGCTGGGGCTCACAGACCTGAAGTAGACAAGGTATGTGCCCTGTGGATGGCAGATTCTTCGAAGCCTCCAGCAGGGAGAGGGGGGGAGGTGTTGGCGACCCCCTTGTTCCCTTTCCCGGGGTGGGAAGTGATGGTGGCCCCCTTGTTCCCCTTCCCAACCACAGGACTCAGCAGGCCCCGCGTAAGCTTGGAGGAGGTGCCATTTTTGAGGGTTGTCAGGCCCCGCATGCTGGCACTTAAGAAAAGCCATGCCTCTCCTCTTCTTCTGGGCACCCGGCTGGACTACACTTCCCAGGCCCTCGCAGGCAGTGGGAACAGAGTAACTGAGATGGGCGGAGGAATGAAGGCAGAAGGGTGGAACCCCAGGGCCAGGCAGGATTCATCCTCTTTCTCTCTCTCTTTCTCTCTGTCTCTTTCTCCCTCCCCTTGCTCCCTGAGAACCTTGTAAGCCACGTGTTGAGGATGGCAGCACCCCCAAGGAGCAGCAAGCTGGGTCCCTGAAGGAAGGCGTGGAGTAGAATACCCCCCACCTCTCCTCCCCTCTCCCCTACAGATTGAGCTGGAAACAGAAACCTCTGCAGTGTTAGGCCAGCGAGGTTCCAGTGCTGCTCCTCCCACCAGCCAGCCTTCCCTGACAGGTACAGCCGCTGAAGTCACAGGATAGGAAAGACAGACAGACCCTTTGTGGGGAGTCCATCGACACCTGGGGTTCATGCTCCCCTGGGTCCTGACTGCCTGTCATGGTGGCATAACTGGGCACAGGACGGGGAAAGTCTAAGGTCTAATAAGGGTCTTAGCTGCTATTTTGAGATTATTTTCTGCATAGGCCTTCCTGTTCTTCATTTATGAACATGAAAATTCTTAGCTGGATATGAAAGTATCCATATTCAGTGTAGAAAATGAGAGCCATATGTAAAATTAGAAAGAAAAAAATAAAAAATCATCCATCATTTCCTTATTCAGAAATCGTTGCTGGCAACTTTTTGCTGTTCCTTTTCCAGTCTTTGCAGGCGTGTACATGCAGGTATATTTGTGCACGTATGTGTGTGTGTTAGAGAACAAATACATTTATATATAGCATCTCGCTCTTGCTGTATTATATTGTATTTTCTTTCTTTCTTTTTTCTTTTTTTTGAGACAGACTCTCACTCTGTTGCCCAGGCTGGAGTGCAGTGGCGCAGTCTCGGCTTGCTGCAACCTCTGCCGCACTCCCGGTTCAAGCCATTCTCCTGCCTCAGCCTCCCGAGTAGCTGGGAGTATAGGAGCATGCCACCGTGCCCAGCTAATTTTTGTATTTTTAGTAGAGACAGGGTTTCGCCATGTTGGCCAGACTGTTCTCATACTCCTGACCTCAGGCCATCCACCAGCCCTGGCCTTTCAAAGTGCTGGGATTACAGGTGTGAGCCAGTGTGTCAGGCTGAGCATTTTCTTATGTCATTAAAATCTTGAAAGATAGTTTTACTGGATGAATAACATTCACTTAATGGCTAGATTCTGATTTGTTTAAACCGTTTTGCATTGTGGGCCTCTAGAGTTGCTTATAATCCACTCTATGCAAACTGCTGAGCATCTTTGTACGTGGATCTTTATTCAAATCTCTGCTGGAGCCCCAAGATACACCTTCAGGCTAGGTTCTTAGGAGTGAAATTAGTAGATAACAGACTATGATAGTTCTTTTTGAACCTCAGGCTAAACTACTTTCTGGAAAGAATATATGATTTATACTCTCACCACCTGAGCATGAGGGGAACGATCTTCACTCTCTTTAGAACTGAGAATACTTTTGCATAATTTTTTTGTATATTACCTTATTGAAAGGGTCAATAGAAGTAGAAATCTCATTCGAACCACTGGTTCATAATTTATTTGAGGGAAGGGGGTTTAGATTCATTTAAAGTCCTGGAAAAATAAATGGATCCTCAGTTTTCCTTTATTCCCCCCGACCCCATGCACACATTCAGTGTTTAGAATCGACTAACGGGGGAAGACGAGAAAACAGTAAGACCAAGGAGGACACTGATGAGGGAGAATGGAGGCTGGGAGGGAGTGGGGGCAGTGAGGATGGAGGGGAGAAGACACGTCTGTGTGAGAGCAAAGGGGTCCTGCTGACCACTTGGACCAAATGAGGGGAGAAGGGGAGAGAGGAGTTGACATTTGGGCTTTGGACTTTTCAAATTATTATGTTACTTGTTAACACTGCACCAAAACCCTCACTGCCCCAGAATAATTTTCCTTCCTCCCACCCCCTCTGTTCATTGTCCTTGAGCCAGGCCTTGTGTTAAGTGGTGTGAATACAACACTGAGTACACCAACTCCCCCTTCCCGCATAGGAGGAGGAGAAGATAAACAACAAATAAAAAATTAAAAGCTCAATAAAGTGTTCAGCTTGTGATAAAGTGGAATAAGAACAGAGAATGGGTACTATGCTAGAGAACGCTGAGGAGTGTGTCAGTTATCTATTGTAGTGTAACAAATAATCCCAAAGTTAGTAACTTTAAACAACAAACATCTATGTTCTCAGTTTCTGTGACCCAGAATCTGGGAGAGGCTTAACTGGGTGGTTCTGACTCAAGAGCTTTTATGAAGCTTCAGTCCAGCTGTTGCCCGTGGCTGAGATCTCACCTAAGGCTCAACCGGGCCTGAAGGATCCACCTCTAAACTCACCCGTGTGGTTGTTGACTAGCCTCAGATTCTCATGGGTTGTTGGATTAAGGGGCTCAGCTCTTTGCTAGATGTTGGTGAAGGTCTCCTTCAGTTCCTCAACATTGGAGCCTCTTCATTGGGTAGCTCATAACATAGCAGTTGCCTTATCCTAGAGCAGGTGATCTAAGGGAAAGAGCAAGAGGGCAAGAGAGAGTGTGTCCAAGAAGGAAGCTGCAGTCTTTTTATAACCTAATCTTGAAAATGACATACTATCACTTTTGCTGTCTTCTGTTCTTTAGAAGTGAGTCTCCAAGTTCAGTTCATATACAAAGGGAAGGGAACTAATCTCCACCTTTTGCAGGAAGAAATAGCAAAGAACTTGTGGACATATTGTTTAAACCAATATAAGGGGAGGGTGGGGATTGGCATTACTTTACATAGGGTGTTCCTATAGATTTTAAAAGATATATTTAAAATACTATTGAAAGTTTATTGCAATAAACTTATACCAATCCAATAGCCCTTAGTTAAAAATCTTAAGGCAGATATTTCAGATTTCAGAATTTTTGAGATTTTAAAAAAGCAATACACTGCACACAACATATGTTACATAAAACTCCCTAGTGAGGTCTGAGGCCACAGCCTGTAATTAAATACATTAATATTTCTACAGTGAAACCTATGAATATTCACACCATGCAGGATAAATATAGACTTTGCATAACCTCATGTCAGTTAAGGTCAGATTTACATACAAACAAATTTATGTCAAATATAGAAAAGAAAACTTTTTTTTCCAGAGCATTTGGATTTTGCCATTGTAGATAAGGAGTTGTGGACCCATAATAAATCTTTAATAATATACTCAACTAAAGTAAGGAATAATTACTTATTACTTGTTATGATCTGAATATTTGTATTCCTCGAGAATTCATATGTTGGAACCTAATCCCCAATATGATGATATTAGGAAGTGAGGCCTTTGGGAGGTGATTAGGTCATGAGAAAGAAGCCCTCATGAATGTCATTCCTACTCTTATTAAAGAGGCCCCAGAGAGCTGCTGTGCTCCCTCTACCGTGTGGGGACACAGTATGAAGTCACCATCTATCAACCCAGGAGTGCATTCTCATCAGACACTGAATCTGCTAGGAACTTAATCTTGAACTTCCCACCCTCCAGAACTGTGATAAATGAACTGTTATGGATAAGCCACTCAGTCTATGGCATTTACTATGGCATAGAACAAGATATTACCTAAATTATTTCTTTATCAAATGTCATACAAAATTAATAAAATCATTTTTAAAACTCCTAAAACCCCTCAGGGGATTGTGAAAGGAGTTTTTAATTACAAAGATTGGAATCTCCAGAGGCAGGAATAGAGAGCGATAACCTAAGAGAGGGAGATTGCAGCCATACCTTGAAGGTCTTTGAGTGGGGTCCTGAGATCTCTAGCCTTGATCCTGGAAGTTATGGGGAGCCCCTGAAGAATATTGACTACTGAGTGCAGAATTGTGCCTTCTGAGCCAGACTGGGATGTGCAGGGGAATGGGAGTCAATAAGGCATCTTACATCTGGATTCAGCAAATGCTCTTTCCACATGTTCCTTGCACTGTGTGGGACCAGCACTGCAGGCCTGCAGCAGGGCGACCCGGTACTCCTCCTCTCCCGGCTCTCTCCATAGTGCATGAATTGTTGAAATGGAGGCTTCCTCACACAAGTTCTTCATCTTAGATCCTTTAAATCTCAAAAGTCTCCCCAGAGCAGACACTTCCCCACAAGTACTGGAGTGGAGAGAGATGGAAGCTGAGACCAGGCAGACCGGTGAGGAATCAGGGTGTGAGGAGAGGCATGTGGTTGTGGTGGTGGGCATGGGAAAGAAGGGTGAGCCAAGGCAGTGAGGCATCACAGGGACTCTGGGCTTGGTGAGAGAGGAAGAAAGGGCAGATGGACCCTGAGGTCTCATGCCAGTGAGAAGGAAGGTCCTGTTGTCAGTCCCCTAAGGGGAGCTGGTTTCAGGGTAAAAAACTCTTGGATTAGATGCATTGAGTTTGAGGAGCTGAGGGGGCCTTCAGGGTAGAGAAAAGGTCCCAGTCACTCAGAAGTTATCATGAAGACAGCCCTGATCAGGGTGATGGTGGCTTCACCATGGGATATCCCTGAAAAGGCTCACCCACAGGACTTCGGTGAGGCTCAAGAAAGATCCTGCTTTATAAAAGGAAGCACAAGCTAAATAAAAGCTAGTTTTGCTGTGAGCTAAGCTGATTTTAATTCTTTCTTTATATTGGAAAAGAAAGAAAGAAAGTATGTGCTGGGTTGTGCCTTGGTGAAGCTGGGAAGGGGACACCAGTGTTCCCATTAGAAACTCTTCCAAAGTCTTTCAATGAGGAAAGGGCAGGGCAGATGGTGAGGAAACAGACCAGCTTGGCTCTTGCTAGCTGCCCTGATGACAGGTTTAGAGAGAAGTTGGAAAGGGACAGAATCATTTATTGAAATATTAATTTACGTTTTATTTTGCCTCTGTGAAAGGGTCAGGAAAAAAGAAAAACATTCTTCTTCTCCCTCTTTAACTCCATCATCATTTTCTTCTTTAAGTTCCAGAAAATCTGGACTCCATTGGCACCCAGATTGGAGTTTAGAGGTTTTAGAAAAGAGCTGAGCTGCATGGCCCAAATGTCATGTGGGGCTTTGGGAGCCATGGGACATGGGTGGAATGTGGCCAAGAGCTTTGCCCAAGTCGGAAAAGGGGGCAGAGGCTTTTGTGTCTCAGGAGTAGTGGGCACCTTGCCTTGCTCTTCCCAGCATGAGGGAGCTGGCAGGTGCAGGGTGGGGTGATGCTTCCAGGGATGGCTGGACCCAAGCTCAGAATACCCCAGCCTGCATGGATATCCCCATGTCCGTGCTTGCACATGGAGCCTGTCAGAGGTGACTGGTGGTCATGGACACACGAAGAAACAGACATCAGCTTCTGGACAATGGCAGCTCCATGGGTAGAGGAAGGAGACTCAGAAAAGACTGCCACTGGATTTACCATCAGTTCAGTACTGGTGGCATACAGAGAGCATGTGACACTTGTTTCATAGAAATACCAAAAAAAGGCATTTCTCACATCTTGTGTGTTGGAAAAAGCCACGCTGTACACCAAACTCTACTATAGTACTCTGTCTTAGTCCATTTGTGTTGCTATAAAGAAATACCTGAGGCTGGGTGATTTATAAAGAAAAGAGGTTTCGTTGGCTCTTGGGTTCTGCAGGCTGTACACAAAGCATGCTGCCAGAATCTGCTTCTGCATGAGGGCTTCAGGAAGATTCCAATTATGGCAGAAGGCAAAGGGGGCATCGGTGTCACATGATGAGAGAAAAAGGAAGTGAGAGAGAGGGGAGGACGTGCCAGGCTCTTTTCAACAACCAGCTCTTGGGAACTCATAGAGCAAGAACTCATGACAGCAAGGATGGCACTACGCCGCTCCTGAGGGATCTGTCCCTGTGACCCAAACACCTCCCATTAAGCCCCACCTTCAACACTGGGGATCACATTTCAAAGTGAGACTTGAAAGGGACAAACATCCAAACCATATTACACTCCTTTCAAGTTACCTTTTCTATCCCACTGCTCTGAGAGTGGTCGAAGTGTGGTTGCCTTTGCCTCTTATTCTGTTTGCTTTCTCTTTATCAACCTTGAAGGAAATGATTACTCTTCTCCAGGTAGCTGAGCCCTGTAAGTAGTTTGCACAGTGTCTATATGCTTCCCTCTCCTTCTTCAAGCTCTCAGGTCTCGCATTTGCCTCCTAGTTACCATGTTTCAGCAGAAAGTTTGAGTAGTTGTTGAAGTGACAATATTCAGACACCAGATGTGGAAGTCCGGTGACGTTGGTTGCAAAAATGACTGCAGCTCTCCACTGCTTCCTGTATGCACACCCTTTCCAATGTGACCTTGGAGCCTGTCCTGTAGGAGGGTGTGTGGGGGAGTGGAGTCTGTTTCTCATTCCTGGCACCTGGACTAGCCTTGTCCGTTGCTCTAGGCAGTAGAGTGTGGCAGAAATGAAGGCAAGCTAGCTCTGAGCTAGGCCTCAGGAGGCAGTGGGCACTTCTAATTATCTTTGAAATCTCCCACTGCCACAAGCTCAAGAATAATCCATTCCAGCCTGCTGGAGGGTGAGATATCAAGTGGAGGAGAGCTGTGAGATTCCAGCCACAGCCGTCAGACACCAATCAGCCTATAGCTGACCCATCAATGGAGGAAGCCTAGCTGAGATCAGCCTGGCTGGGCCCAAGCACCTTATAGACCCATGAAAAACAATAAACAGTTGTTGTTGAACATCAATAAGTCTTGGTGTGGCTTGCTATGTAGCAACAGTTGACTGCTAAAGCTTGCATACCTGGTGACAGAGTTTGGATGTTTGTCCCTCTAAATCTCATGTTGAAATGTAATCCTGAGTGTTGGAGGTGGGGCTTGGTGGAAGGTGTTGAGGTCATGGGGGTGGGTCCTTCTTGAATGTCTGGGTGCTGTCCTTGCAATAGTGCGTTCTCTTGAGATCTGGCTGTTTAAAGGTGTATGGCACCTTCCTCCTCTGTCTTGCTCCTGCTCTGACCGTGTGACGTGCCTGCTTCTCCTTCGCCTTCCGTCATGAGTAAAAGCTCCCTGAGGCCTCACCAGAAGCCGAGCAGATGCAGGTACCATGCTTGTTCAGCCTGCTGAACTGTGAGCCAATTAAGTCTCTTTTCTTTATAACTTGCCTGGCCTCGGATATTTCTTTATGGCAGCATGAGAACAGACCAACACACCTGGGCAGTCCTGGATTCTCCAGGCGCGTCACAAACGAAACCAGTTAGACACTCATTCAATCCCAAAGCGACTTGTTTTCTCATTTTTTTTAAAAAAATAAATTTTTAACAATCTAAAGCCTTCCTGGCTCTCCCTAGAATTCTTCCTAGCACAACATTTCTATTTTAATCATATAACCTCCAGGATTCAGATGCACCAGATGGGACAATTGACGAACGTTTGAATCTCCACTGGTTTCACTTTCCAGATCCAGGTTGATCTAGGATTCTTCTACAGAATTATAGTCTCCATATATTTATCCCAAAGAGAGCTTAAATCAGGTGCTTCATTATCTGGAATTCTCAGGGAAGTAGACCGTCAGCCACATGCTGCTTAGATTTATGCTTCTCTGGCATCTGGTGTAACCGACAGAATTTCTGAATTAACATCTAAGATGTGCTCCAAGTAGTCTTAACTTGCTTTCTTTTCTTCTTCTATTTTTTTTTTTTTTTTTTCACAAAAATAGTGCTGAGATGCAGGCATCCATGCCCGGTTCCTGCCTCTGTGAGGCTCAGGACCAGGCTGTCTGTCTAGCATTTGATTTCTCACACATTGGAAGTTCTTCAGTTATCAGCAGAGGCAAGAGGCATATTTTTATGCTAGGGTCTTTGAGTGTCAGAGCAAATTAAATGGTGGTCCTTCTGGTAAAGGAAGAGGCTAAGTGGGAAAATATATGAAAATTAAAGCAATCCACTAGATTATTATTATTTTTTTGGCAGTAGGAACAGCAGGCCGAAGTGAACACTACTGACTTCCTTTAAAATTTTTCACAATGCCTTCTATTTTATCTAGAAATTGAGCTTTAAGGGAAAATAGAATGACAGAGACAAAAGGAAAACTATAATCCCTTTGGCTTCTTCCAGTAAGCTTCAGAACTCAGCACCCAACCCTTGTGTAAGACAGCAGATGGAAAAAGATGCCATGGTCTGAAAGGAGAATAGAGGAAAGGAGAAACTAATATTCATTGAATATCACTATGCAGTGTTATTCAATAACAAGATGCTGGGTTACAGATATTCTTCCATCAGGGCGTCACTGAGTCCAAATCTGATGATGCTATGGATTTTAAAATGAGGGCACCGTTGAGACGCCAGCAGTTATGGTTTTGATATCTGGGTCTCTATGGAAAAGGGAAGCCTGGGTCATGTTTAAAAGCCAGAGGCCTCCCACTAGGATGAAGAGCAATATTTGATTAAAAAAGCAAAGTGAAATTGAGAAATTCAGATAGTGAGTAGTAGTTCTGAGGTCTCCAAAGAATGCAAATTAAAATTTCTGATGCTTGTGAAAATATCTGCCCTTGAGATTTGTTCTATATTTATATCCCCCAGCCTGACCTGGGAGAGTGGGTCAGATTGTATTTCAAAGTACTTCCTTTCCAAAACATTCCTAGCAAAGGATGAAAGAAACGGGGCAGCCCATTGTGTAGAAGTTGAGTGCGGCAAGGAGAAAGAATTAGGACTCTAAGGTTTTGGGTGCACTGAGAGAGGCCACCGTGATCTGAGTGGGCAGAAGGAATCTTTCAGGGCTACAACAGAGTTCATTTTCAACTGCTGTCTGGAACAGGCCTCCTGGGGTGACAATGGCGGCAGCCCTCCCCTGCTGCAGCTCCTGAGAAGGGAAGAGAAATGACTGATTGAAGACGGGCTTCGGGCTAGAAACTCTGCCAAACACCTTCACATTTACGATCCTGTTTAACCCTAAAAAGAAACCCTATCGCACAAGACTAGTTACCCCAAATTTGCAGATGAGATGAAGAAACTGAGTATCAAAAACATTTGGTAATATGCCTGCCTGAGTGAAGAAGCAGCATTAGGATTTGAACTCGGATTTCTGTTGCTACAAAGCCGGTGGCAGTATCCTAAGACATGGACAAAAGAAAACCCAGAGTCCACAGGCCCAGGAGGAATAAAGCCCCTCCTCCTTTTCCCCAACCTGAGAAAGTGTGTGTGTGTCTGTCTGTGCGTGTGTGTGTGCACGTGTGTGTGTCTGTGCGTGTGTGTGCACGTGCATGTGTGTCTGTGTGTGTGTGTCTGTGCATGAGTGTGTGTGCGTGTGTGTGCGTGTCTGTCTGTGCGTGTGTGTGTGCACGCGTGTGTGTCTGTGCGTGTGTGTGTCTGTGCGTGTGTGCGCATGTGTGTGTGCATGTGTGTGCGTGTGTGTCTGTCTGTGCGTGTGTGTGCGCGCGTGTGTGCGAGTGTGTGTCTGTGCGTGTGTGTGTGCACGTGTGTGTCTGTGCGTGTGTGTGTGCACGCGCGTGTGTGTGTCTGTGTATGTGTGCACGCGTGTGTGTGTCTGTGCATGAGTGTGTGTGCGTGTGTGTCTGTGCGTGTGTGTGCACGCGTGTGTGCCTGTGCGTGTGTGCGCGTGTGTGTGCACGTGTGTGTCTGTGCGTGTGTGTGCGTGTGTGTGTGCACGCGTGTGTGTGCGTGTGTGTGTGCACGCGTGTGTGCACGTGTGTGTGTCTGTGCGTGTGTGTGCGTGTGTGTGTGCGTGTGTGTGTGTATTCTGAGAGGGGAAGGAAGAGCTCCCAGGCATGAGAAGTGTGAGCGTCTCTGGAGCCTGGTTGGTGTTTGGCATCATCAGCTTTGGAAGGTGTAGATGAGGCCAGCTGGGGGTGAGGACATGAGGAGAAGTCTGTGGACAGAGCCTGGGGCACACCCACACCTACGGCTGGAGAGGGCTGACACTGGACTGCACATCAGGGGCCCGGGGTAACTCAGCATGACAGAGTCCTTGGGTGAGTTTGGTCTCAGTTTTCCCAGCTGTACAACTGGAAGGTGGATGAGAAGGTGAACGCAAGTAGGGCTTATGGGATGGGACTGAGAGCATGTGGGGGAGAGATGGATGCTGTGAGGTTAGTGGGGGCTGAGAAGCAGAAAAGCGAGAGGGGGAGTCGGGGTCCTGTAGCTGATGCTGGTGGTGGCAGGGGCCACACATGCATCCTCATCACAGCCAGCGGCAGGGTCATGCTTAGAGTTCAGTCAGTGAGCGTTTCTTCAAACTGAGTAATTATCTGGTATTCGTCGGTTGGCAAATGCCTATTGGGCATCTGCTCTGGCCCTGGCATTCCACGAGGAGTTGGGCTGCACAATGACAAGATTGGGCCCTGTCCAAAAGGACAGGCATTTCAGTGGGGGGACAGGAACGCAGACCAGTCCTACAAGAGGTGGCCCTCTCCTCATTGCCCGAAGTCCTTTGCTTTCTTTTCTCTTGTCTGAGGAGGAAGTTGCTTAATTGCTTGGCCACCTGTCCCCCACCCCCGGCCCCAGGGTGGCCATGAGACGAAGCACAGGGCTACCTTTTGGGTGCCTCTCTCTTCACTCTTCTGCCAGACAGGCCTGAACTCATGATGCAATCCGCCACCCGGGGCAGGACTAGTCAGGTGTCTCTTTTTCCACATCTTCTGGAACACACCTAGGAGGAGTTTCAGAAGGACTCAGGCCTTCTGTGCTGACCCAGGGCTCTTCCTTCTCCTCTCTCCATCCCCTGTGGGATTTGACTATGCTGGTCCAAGGGTTTTGTTTTAAGCCTAACCCAGGGGTTTTATTTCAACTCTTACCTGAGAACCCTGCAGTGGGGGTATCTGGCGCTTCCTCATGAATATGATGGGGTCATATCTGTGCCCACCTCACAGGACAGCTGCAAGGGCCCCAGGAGAAGGTCGCATAAAGCTCTTAGAACAGGCTCTGCACAGAGGAAGTGCTGGTGACTGTGATCAGGTCGTAATTATGCAGACTGGCTATGAGTAAAGAGACTCTGTTGCCTCTTTGGCCATTGCTTGTGAATTTAGCCTTATTAGGAGGGAATCCCATGGTGAGGAGATGAATAGCAGCCCAGATGCTGGCTTTCCTCTGGGCCCCTGACCACAGCAACAGACCCAAGAAACCTCCTGAGCAAGGAAAAGCCAGTGCCGAAAACAGAGATGATGTGTGGGGAGGGAGGAATGGAGTCTGCATTGAGAGCGCCCTGGCCTTGGGACTCCTATTAGCAAAAGGAGGTTTAATTTCAGAAGGAAGGTGATCCTGGGGGCCTGCATTTGTAGCGCTCCCAACTCATGTAATTCTCAAAGTAAGCTCAGGAGGCTCACAGTTACGAATGCAGGGGCTCGGACAGATCCCTCCACCTCATTCATTGTCACCCGCCATTGTCTCTCCTCTACCCCAGGCTCCTGCCCAGGGTATGGGGGCGACCAACTCTTCTGTCTCCAAAATGCTATTCTATTCTCTTTCTGCCTCAACAGATAGTACATTTTTCTTTGGGGATGGAATGAAATGAAAACTTTCTGCATTTTGGCACTGTGTCTCTTTATCCTTTTGAAATGCCAGGCTCTTTGCTATTTTTGCTTTTAGCTGAGATATTGTATAAAGGTCCCCAAACGTGACAGGGCTCTGGTTGTCCGAGAAGGTTTGTGGGTTGATAATATAAATAGAAGCTGGTCCTTTCATCCAGCCTAATCTTTAGAGCTTTTTGCCAGGGCTCCTGGTTGGCTCATGTTCATATTTGCTGAACTCCCCATTTATTTTGGACTTTGGTTTTTAGACCAGGTGCCTCCGAATATCAATGGCATAGCAACGTGCTATTTTTCATGAACACACCCACAAAGTTTACTCTTTTGACTGAAATTTGTGTTCTTAAAACAAAGACATTTAAAAAATAACACTATGTGCAAAAAGATGCTTATCTGTATTTACGTACAGATGGTTCTCACTATCTTGGTTCAATTGAACAATTTTTTGACTTGACCATGCTGTGAAAGCAATACAGTGGAAATAGCATTTTGGTTACCTGTACAACCATTCTGTTTTTCACTTTCAGTACAATATTTGATAAATTACATGAGCAATTCAGCACTTGATTATCAAATAGACTTTGCATTAGAGGATTGTGCCCAATTGTAGGCTAATGTAAGTGTTCTGTGTACATTTAAGGTAGGCTGTGCTAAGCTATGATGTTTGCTAGATGAGATATAAAATGCATTTTTGACTTACGATATTGTCAACTTATGATGGGTTTATTGGAATGGAATCCCATTGTGAGTTGAGGAGCATCTGTATATATCTCTCTCTGAAAATTTCAAAGCAGACTAAATGTGCAGATAAGTCAATGACGGTTCCCTATGAGTGGAATATTATAAAGCTACTGCAAAACAACAAAGCACTACAGGGAATGCTTGTGACAGGTGAAATGGGCAGAATACCAAAAGAGCGTAATGGCTGTACCTCCAAGTAGCTGATGTTTTGCATTATTCACATTCAACAGAGCCGGCATTTATTGAACATCTACTGTGTGCCAGGCACAGAGCAAGGCGTTTTCGTGTGCCTTTCTCACGAATGCTCATGGAAAACATGAAACGGGCATCATGACTTCTGTAGACGGAAGTGTTCCGGCCAATGGTCAAGGTCAGGGTATATGGAAGGAATTCCTGTGTCTGGCAGGGATTGGTTAACAGGACGTGAGGGTCTGTTCCAAGCCGAGATTCCATGATCCAGCCGTAACTCATACATAAATTCCACTCATCCCGCTCTGGAAGTAGGATTCCAGTCACGTCTCTCTGGACCCCTCTTTGCTTTCGTCATAGTCCTGGTAGCAAAGCAACTCCCAGTACACTGAAACTAAAGGTGTGTCTGGGAAAGTTGGCCAAAGGGGACTGGCCAAAACTTTATTTGTTTATTTAGAGACAGAGTCTCACTCTGTCACCAGGCTGGAGTGTAGTAGCGTGATCCCAGCTCACTGCAACCTCCACAGCCTGGTACAAGCAATTCTCCTGTCTCAGCCTCCCAAGTAGCTGGGATTACAGGCATATGCCACCACGCCTGGCTAGTTTTTGTGTTTCAGTACAGATGGGGTTTCACCATGTAGGTCAAGCTGGTCCTGAACACCTGACCTCAGATGATTCACCCGCCTCAGCCTCCCAAAATGCTGGGATTACAGGCATGAGCCCCCATGCTTGGCCTATTTTTAAAATGTAAACAGATCATAAACAATGTACAAATCTCAGAAGAGATGAAGGGGTATAAAGTAAATGCTTGTTCCTTTTCTGTTGGCCCCAGACCCCCATGTCCCTGGCTCCCTTTTTCAGTAGCAGTCACTGCTGCCACTTCTTGCATCACCTTCTAGAGAGTCCAAGCATATAAAATATTCTAAATATGACTGTCTTTAACCTTTGCTTTTTAAAAATTTTATTATTATTATACTTTAAGTTTCAGGGTACATGTGCACAACGTGCAGGTTTGTTACATATGTATACATGTGCCATGTTGGTGTGCTGCACCCATTAACTCGTCATTTAGCATTAGGTGTATCTCCTAATGCTGTCCCTCCCCCCTCCCCCACCCCACAACAGTCCCCAGAGTGTGATGTTCCCCTTCCTGTGTCCATGTGTTCTCATTGTTCAATTCCCACCTATGAGTGAGAACATGCGGTTGGTTTTTTGTCCTTGCGATAGTTTGCTGAGAATGATGGTTTCCAGTTTCATCCATGTCCCTACAAAGGACATGAACTCATCATGTTTTATGGCTGCATAGTATTCCATGGTGTACATGTGCCACATTTTCTTAATAACCTTTGCTTTTTACACCCAAAAGCAACAAGTTTCTTTTTCAAACGATTTTCTCCCTTCTCCAATGCAACATCTAGGAGCTCATTCCATATGGGAGCATATCAATCTGCTTCGTTCTTTTTAAAAGGCTGCATAGATTCGATTCATTAATTTATTTAAATATTCCTTATCAAAGGATCTTTAGATTGTTTCCAATTTTTCCTAATGCAAACAATAGTAGAATGAATAGCACAGACATGTATCATTTTGATACATGGGTACGTTTGTACAATAAATTCCTAGAAGAGACATGCTTTTTCAAAGGACATGAGAATTTTTAATTTTCCAAATTACTTCCATAAATGTTGGGATAGTTTAATCCCTCTGAGTGGTATTTGAATTAGTTTTCAGACTGTTCACATTCTGGTTCAATATATGCTAGTGGGCCGGGAAGAACACAGGTTAGTTACAGTGGAATGGACCTGGCCAATTCACTTCTCCTCCGTGAATCTCAACTTCCATCGCTGCAAAAATGAAATGCCACCTGTCCAAGCAACATCACAACTTCTATCAAGACTAAGTCAGAAAGCGTTCAGTGCCATAACTTGTCAACTCCGGGAGTGTTTGGGAGTGCGTTTTGTCAACTGCAAAGCTTAATGTGTGTGCTTCTCTGGGCCAGCGTGCAGGCTTTGTGCTCTCCTCCCATGCTAGGTTCTGTTCAGTGGGAGTCACAACACCCTTGAGCATCCTCAGAACCAGATAAAGAGGCCAAGTGAGTGCACGGTGCCACCGTGGAAGGGGTTTGTAGAAGTCATAGGTTGGTCTGATTTCCCTCTTAAGGCTGCAGGCTGGGAGAAGTCCAAAGCTCAGAGCAGCTGGATGTGTCATCCCAGCAACCTGGACATGCCTGGTGAAATATGACAATGGCACCCTCACTAAGTAAAGAGTACAGTGACCATTGAACCCTACTCATGGCATCTGTGAAAAACTGCTTGGCTGCCGAACACCACTGTAGGAGCTAGGAAGCATAAATTTCAAATGTTCATGTCCTTTTGGGGAGAAAGTGTGAGTTGAATTCTAACTTGATCAGTACATTCAGAATAAAGTTATTAGCTGAGTGCTTGTTTTCTTGCAGATTCTACTGTAGTGTTACAAAATAGAGCACCTAAATAGCCATTTTTTTGGGAAAAAAATCATTGCTTTTTTTGGGGAGAGGAGGTGGGGTGGGAATGGAGTTTCACTCCATTGCCAAGGGTGGAGGGCAATGGCGCCATCTCAGCTCATTGCAACCTCTGCCTCCCAGGTTCAAGCGATTCTCCCACTTCCGCATCCTGAGTAGCTGGGATTACAGGTGTTCACCACCACTAATTTTTGCATTTTTAGTAGAGAAGGGGTTTCGCCATGTTGGCCAGGCTGGTCTTGAACTCCTGACCTCAAGTGATCTGCCTGCTTGGCCTGCTAAAGTACTGGGGTTTCAAGCATGAGCCACTGTGCCCAGCCCATTGCATGCCTTTTAAAAGTTAATATTTCATATCTTAATCTTAAAATAATAAAGTAACAACATATTATGCAAACTTCAGTCAATATAGAAGTATGTGAAGTGTGAGACTCCTCAATTCCTTGTCCCCACCCGCAGCCTCAACACCTACATGCACTAGCAGGGGGAAAGTTAGATCTTTACCTTTTTGAAAGCTTTTTTGGGGGTGCATATTAAAAACTATGAATATACACATGTATATGACTATATAACCCTTTTACAAAAATGGAACCCTACCAACACAGCGATGTGTAGGTTGGTTTTTTCTCTAGATGATGTTTTGATAGAGGGTGGCAATCTTTAGCTCCTAGAACCAAGGATGCATCATTTGCATTTTCCTTTGTGTTAATCCTGCGCATACAGAGTGTGATGTTGAATTTTTCAGGCACACTCACCATGGTGGGGGAGGGGTCAGACAGTCCAGGCAATACCCTAAGAGAAGTGAGTGACCAACGCTATGTACCCTAGAGAACATAACAGAATTCAAGAGGCATAACAGTCATCTTCAAATACCTGAGAGATTGTTAGAGGGAAGAACCGTTGCTCCGTTCTCGTGGCTCCTGGAGGGGTGTCTGTGACCAGCTGATGAAGCTTCAGGGTAGCAGAGATGAGTAGACCCGAAGTGACATCCTAAGAATGCTGGTTTTGAGTCCTACTGGTTGAGTTCCAATCTTGGCTCTTCTACCTAGTAGCTGAATAAAGTCCCTGTGCCTCAGTTTCCTCATCTATAAAATGGGGTAAGCAAATACTTCTTCCGTGCTGTTTCTATGAAAAATAAAAGATATTCCATGTAAATCTCTCAGACTAGTACCTGGTGCAGGGTGAGCTCCCCCCATAACCATAATGGTCCTCCCAATGCGTTTGGTTGGTCAGCGGGCTATCTATGAGCTCTCTGGTCGTCGATGGCCGTATTACCTTTCAATGCCCAAAAGACTAACAGTCTACGTCCCTATGCAGCACGACTTCAGAAAATCCCATCTTTCACCCGGTTTCTGTCATTGTGAAACTCCCCAATTCCTCCCCATTTCTGAGAATACCCTGACTCCAGATGTACCTGATCCTCAAATCTGTCCTTGTTCTTTCCTGTTGCTCAGCTGGCAGCTGACGCCTCCCCTGCTCTCTCAGAGGAATGCCATTTACTGAACCAAAGTTGGCTTCCTCCAGGCTGAGTGGATCTTCCCTGCCCTGCTTCACCCAAGCATGATCCCAGGCTTCTCTAAATTCCCCACAGCACAGCAAAATCATACTGGGTTGTTTAACAAAGCTTACTCCATGTAGGGAAAGCCTTGGTTCCTGTACCCAGCCCTGAGGTTACCTGTACTATGGTCATAGCTGCTGTCTACCCAAGGGGACACATCTGCAGGTGTGGTGACACCACGGAATCAAGGCTGGGTTGCTTATGTCCTTTAAACTGTGGTCACTTGGCTCAAAGTCCAGCCCCTTGGGGCTCTTGGCCAGATCCATTTCCTTATTCTTCATTCTACTCCAGCCTGGGCAACGGTAGGCTGGTAAATTCTGTCTCAGTAAACAAAACAAAAAGTCAGAAAGCCATGATTGTAGCGTTTGCCATTTTTTTTTTTTTGGCTTGTAAATACTCTCACCATGGTCTATTTCAAGCTACCAACAGTTTAACAGCTTGTTTGGAAAATTTGTGCCTGTTTGGTTATTGGCCTTCCAGGATGCATTGCTAGGCAGAGGCATGTGTGGTGTTCCTCGTGGCTACGTTGGTTCTGGGTATGATATGAGTACTCACAAGCAAGAAAATTGGAAGCAAGGAGCTCATTTCACCCTGCACAGAGTTTATGTGGCAATTTCTCTTGTCTTGAGTTTCGAAACTAGAGGTCTGGGATTGAATGAAGTGAATGGGCTAAACTATCTTTTTTTGTTTATTAACTTAATGTCCTGTATCATTGTTACAATGTAGCCTTCTTTTCGTGTATCTGTGAGAATCCTCCCTTGAATGAACCTCAAAGCTCTAGTTTGGGGATGGCAGATAGGGCACCAGGGCCAGTTTTCTGGAACAATCTATGCTATTTTTATGTGCTGGATATAAAAGAGAGACTCATGCTTTTTGACCTTTGCAGGTACTTGTGACCATCACAAATGCTTCTCCCATAAAGTCTTGTCCATAAACTATTACCTACCAATTGAAATTTTGCTTAAGAAATAAAAAACGAGTAAAAGTCCTTGAGACTCAATACTGAGGACTATTTTCTGTTCACATGCCTTTCCCTCCAAGAATCCTATCAGCCAGATTTCTGGATTAAACTTTATTTTCACCCAGTATTTTCAGTCTCTAACAGAATAAACAGCAACCCCAGGAAACAGATACATCTGCAGCTCTGCAAAGAATAACATTCCCTCCCCGCCAGGCAGGGAGAGAGCACCGCAGTCCCCACTCCCCCAAGAAGGAGGCCAGATGCAAGGGAGTTTCCTTTCTTTGGCTGGTCTTCTAAGCAAAGTGAAGAATTCTTGGAGCATGAGTCATCTGTCCTGATTCCACGCAGCACTGCATGGCCAGGACCTCCTGGGGAAGAGAAAAAGTGAGAAAGAGGCTGTATTAGTCAGGGTTCTCTAGAGGGATGGAACCGATAGGATAGATGTATATATGAAGGGGAGTTTATTAAGGAGTATTGACTTACACGGCCCAAGGTGAGGTCCCACAATAGGCCGTCTGCAAGCTGAGGAGCAAGGAAGCCAGTATGAATCCCAAAGCTGAAGAACCTGGAGTCTGACATCTTTCAATCCAATCAAGTTGACACTCAATATCAACCATTACAGAGGCGACCCACCACTCACGGTTACCTGTGTCCCTGAGTAGGGCTCCCAGTTGCTGCCCATCTTCTCCAGAGCTCTGCCCAGTTGTAACTTGGGGGTTGTAGTTTTCAAAGTGAGACTTAAGGACGTGGGACTATATATATATATATATATATATATCCATATATATATATATATATATCCAGCAGTGTAGAGCTCAGGGTTGTCAAGAGGCCCAGAGAAGAGGGGAGCAATCTGTGCCTCTTTCTGCCTTGGTCCTGGGCCAAGGGCCATGTGCGATAATGAATGGGTCATGGCCCTGATGGGCGCATCTTAAACTGCAGTGAAGAACTCACGCTCCTCTTCTGCACAGAGTCACCAGGGCCAACCCAGAGGCTTCGGGAAGCATACCTTTCAAGAGAGATGAGAAAGTTCTGGCCCAGATTCTCTGAATGCGAATATTCTCTATTGGTAAAAAGAATTCATTCCGGGACAAATCTTCATTCTGAGTTGTAGGCAAATTACTTTTGTGGTCATCAGACAGTAGCTCTGCCAGTTTGTTTCACAGCAAGTATGTAATTTAAGAGGTGGACATGCCCATTCCCAAAGGATTCTTTACTTTGTCACGAGATTCTTGACACAGGATTGCATAAGGTTTTCCAGGGTTTGCTGCAAGTTCATTCACTACTTGGATGGCCAGAAAAGCCTGCAATGTCAACCTCACCGTCAATTAAGGTCAATCAGGAATGCAGGCAAAGGCCCTTTGGAATTGCCACCCAAGTCTTCCATCTGGGGTGGTTTTGCTAACAAACAAGTTCTGCAGGACCCGATGCCTTAGGACATTAGGGCAGTCTTCCTTGTCATTTAACTTTGGAATGGCTTAAGTGGGTTTCTTCACCTTGAATCTTCTCAGGACTTTGCATATGAAAATTTGTGTGTGTCCTAGAGCCAGTCATGTTACAGTTTCCACAATCTTATGTGACTATGTCACCCTATGGATTTGCATCTATTTTTACTGACCCTGTTCTGAGGAATCCGATTAAGTAGCTCAACTACCAATCATGCTCCACAAATCAGCTGGTGTTTAGTGCAGGAAAAGCTCTTCTGAAAAGTGTGCTTGTTTGTTTTTATGCAGATTGTTGATATGGTAAATAACTCTTACGTATATGCTAGAGACTTCCTGAGACCCCACCCGGTGGAGCCCGATAACCCCAGAGAAGGATTTGCTTACCCTGCTGGTCTCATTTCTCCCTTGGAATCCTGCCCCATCTGAGGAGCTGGTCAGGAGGCAGCGGGCACCTGGCATCTGTGCAAATGTCACACTCACCATCACGTCATCCACCCCACGACCCCTTCCTGAAGAAGACACAATCTCAGTTTCTTCAAACGCCTGATATGTTAGCTTGGATTCTATCAAACAAGGACAGTGGCAGAGTTTTAGTTTTGTTATAAGAAGAAACGCTACATTGCGCAAGTGGTCCC
Organism: Hylobates moloch; assembly: GCF_009828535.3. Lineage (NCBI taxonomy): Eukaryota > Metazoa > Chordata > Mammalia > Primates > Hylobatidae > Hylobates > Hylobates moloch. Next base: position 6,978,374 of record NW_026652276.1, read on the forward strand.
AGTGTGCACATCTGGGGCTTACTTCAGGAAAACATTAGGCCAATGATCAATTCGCAGGTGTCTCGACCCAATCAGTTTATTAGAAACAAGCTTTGCTGCCCCTTCTTACAAATATCTTCTCCACCACTCGAAGTCCCACACCTACCTGGTTTCAGTATTGTAGTGGGGTTCTCTTCCCATAGGTGCTAAGTGGGAAAGGGAATTTGACAGCCAACCAGGCTGTTTGTTTTAAAACAGTCATCTGGGTTAGGGGTGTTGAACATAAAATATGTTCCAGAAAGGTTGTAAAATGATCCTTTCCTTGGTCATCTCTGGGAAACCATCTTCTGAAGGTCATTTTTAGAAACAGGATTCTAAAATGAATTAAAGCAGCTCACCAAATAGCCCCTAGAGTCAGAATCCACTTGCCCTTGTAATCGTAATGAATTCTCAGACACAAGAGTAAAGTCAAATACTAGAAAACGGTTTTAAGGTGCTTTATTTAGCTCTTTCTGTGTTGCGCATTGTTTATTGGAAGAATTCTCAATTCTTCTTTTCTGCTATTAATATTGAGTGAGCATGTGTGTGTTAATCAAAGAAAAGCACTTTTGGAGGAAACATTTCAAGGGTTTAAATGTAATTATTTAGTTTAGAATTGGCTGGAATATAAGTTCCTCGGCTGAATATGTGGGAAATTATACAGTGTGTATTATTGATTCGCCATTGTAATACAAAGATAGACCCCTTTTTTTGTGTAAAAATCAGTATAACTGCTACAATATGAGATATGCAGTAGTCCCTCTGCTGATGCTGGGGATACAGTCAGCTCTGTGTATCCGAGGGGGCATTGGTTCCAGAATCCCTATGGATACCAAAATTCATGGATGCTCAAGCCCCTTCTATAAAATGGCACAGTGTTTGCATATAATCTATCCTCATCCTCCCATAAACCTTCAATCATCTCTAGATTACTTATTATACCTAATACATGTAAATGCTATGTAAATGGTTGTTGTATCGTTTTTAAAATTCGTATTATTATTATTATTTTTCCCCTGACTATTTTTGGATCACAACGGGCTGAATCCTTGGATTCGGGACCTGTGTCTACTGTACTGAAAATGTCAATAGCAAGGATCATGGTAGGATGGAGGGGTGTTAGGGGCTGGGCCCTGGAGTCATAAAAATTGCATTGTGTCCTGGCCTCTCTGTTTACCAGCTGTTGGATCTTGTGCCTGTTACTTAATTTCTGTGAGTCTCACCTCCCTCATCTGTAAAATGCAGAGGGCACTAGCAACTTACCTCATGGTCTGAGAATTCTTTCACTCACTCGTTCAATAATTGATTACGCACCAACCAAGGACTGTCACCAGCTCAGGGAAATAGAAGAGGCAGTATCTTGTGAATATTCAATACATATTGACTCTTTTTTTTTTTTTTTTTTGAGACGGAGTCTTGCTCTGTCGCCCAGGCTGGAGTGCAGTGATGCAATCTTGGCTCACTGCAAGCTCCGCCTCCCGGATTCACACCATTCTCCTGCCTCAGCCTCTCAAGTAGCTGGGACTACAGGCGCCCGCCACCACGCCCGGCTAATTTTTTGTATTTTTAGTAGAGACAGGGTTTCACCTACATGTTGACCCTTACTCTCCCAAATTAGTAGGAAGAAGAGGAGAGGTGCTCGTGCCTTATAAATATCCCTTCCCAGCTGGGCGTGGTGGCTCACACCTGTAATCCCAGCACTTTGGGAAGCCTAGGCGGGCAGATCACCTGAGGTCGGGAGTTTGAGACCAGCCTGACCAACATGGAGAAACCCCGTCTCTACTAAAAATATGAAATTAGCCGGGTGTGGTGGCACATGCCTGTAATCCCAGCTATTTGGAAGGCTGAGGCAGGAGAATCACTTGAACCCAGGAGGCAGAGGTTGCCGTGAGCCGAGATTGCACCATTGCACTCCAGCCTGGGCAACAACAGTGAAACTCCATTTCAAAAATAAATAAATAAATACCCCTTCCCTCTCCCTCTGGGGTTTTCTTGTGTCACTATAACTTCTCTAATAAAAAATTTCCAATGTGAGGAGAAGAAAGGTTGCAAGATGCTCTCCAGTGAGTTATAGCCTCATGAAGTGCTTGCAAATGACACCCTGTAAAAGCAGGTGCGAGGAGCAGTTGCGGAGATGTTTCTCTGAGGATTTCTGTGTCTCGTGGCCCTCTGAGCACACACTTGCTGGTGCCCCTCTCCAAGGTCCCTCTCTGAGACCACACCAGTTTGTAGCACTTACTTCCAGTCCTGTGGCCCCAGGGCTCACTACATACCCTGCAACTGCCCTTCCTTCCCAGGACTCACTCTGTGGCTCGTGACCTCAGATAACCTTGGACGCCAGATAGATAGAGAAGCCCTGGGATTTGTGCCTGTCAGGGAAAGAGAGAACATACCCTCTACTTTGCTCATAATCAAGAAATCTGATTTCACAATTGGCTACAGCTAAAGCCCTTTGATGAAATGTTTCCAAAATACTCATTAAGGTGTTTTGGAAAATGCAAAGATGGGCCTGTAGCGCAGATTGAGGTGTGTGCATGTGTGTGTGGAGTTGAGACTCAACTGTGCTGCTGGGAATTTAAGACGTTAGAGGCTGGCTAGGGGTGGAAGCAAAGGGAGAGCAGGAGGAAAGAGGGTGGTGTATGGAGGTACCTGGCAGAGGCCAGGATCTAACAGGAAACACTAGCCATAAACCACGCCCTGTGTAAAACCAGGCACCACATGTTTGGGTCGAGGAGGCCTGGCACTGAGTATGAAGTTGGCTGCCTCATGATGGGCCACTAATAGCCTTGCATCCGGGAAATTTGAGGGACAACCGGAGAGGAGTGTGTACAGCAGGGCAAGCTGACTACAGAGGGAGGCTGACAGGGGCTGCAGCTGAGCGCCACGCTGGGCTGCTATCTTTATCTCTATGCTCACAGGTAATTTTAAATTTGATTGTCAGGGGAAAAGCTATATACATGGAAATGCTCCTCATGTCACTTACAGTGACAAAAAATTAGAAGCTCTGGATTTCTATCCATATTGGAATGGTTAATTAAATGTCAGTATTCAATAGTCATGGACTATTGTGCGGTCGTTAAAGCAGATCATCATGAAGACTGGGGAGCAACATGGGAGACAATTATGGTACATGAATGAAAGGAGGATGGAGCATCTTACACCCAGTACGATGGCAGCTAATAACACTCAGCACCATGTCATCGAGCGCCTACCTACCCTGTGCCAGGGAGGAATGGACTCTGGACTATCAGGGAAGGTCTTTGAGAATGGGGCATGCTAGGGAGTAACAGAACAAATGAATATGCAATAAGAAATCATGAAAAATTCTAAATAAATGGCCAAAAAGGTAATATATAATGAAAACATATGAAAGTTCTATGGCTATAAATAGGGCACAGTGGATTCAGAATAAGAGACAATAGCCTACTTGAGAATAGCTGGCTGGGAACCAACCCTGCAAATCAACAAAAGGCTGGAAGGAACACACGCAAGTCAGAACAGGGAAACAGAGGTTCTGTATGGAGGTCATGTGGGTGCCTCCTTGGGTTCAAGTCCTGGCTTCTCTACTTACCTGTGTGGGACCCTGGGCACATTCCTTAACTTCTCTCTCAGTTTTCTCATTTGTAAAGTGGGGTTAACAGTAGCATCTACCCATTAGGGATGAAGGGATTAATGCAGGAAATCACCAACAGCTAGTATAGGGGGCACATGTTCAATAATTGTTAGCTATTAATCATTGTTGTATTATTTTTTTCAGCCTTGACTTTCAAAAACAATGTATTAATATTGCACAGATAATTATAATGTCTAAATATAAAGAAAATAATTTTTAATGTGTTAGTCTGGATCTTCCAGTTCCTGGACAGTTGTGAGTGTGTGTGTTTGTGTTGGAGGAGTATATCCTTTGGATATGAACGGAGAAGTTGGGGCCTTGGTTGTCGCTGGCAGCTGATTCATGAGGGTAACCATTTTATCTTATGAGGGCAGCCATCTTCTATCCCAACAACAGCCATCTTCTATCCTGAGGGAAGCTGGCCTGAGGATGAAGCCAAAGTATGGAGAAGAGGAGAAGGAGATGGCTGAGATGCAGAACGGAAACCTAAACTGCATTTTTCTTAGAGCAAGAATTACGTTAATTCTTCAAGCCAAGTTGAGCACCGTTGGTTTCTGTTACTTGGAACTTAATAAAATCTGACAGATACTGTACAAGGAACAGTACTTGGGGAGCTCCACTTTATCTGAGGCCTTCGTGAGTGGCTTGTGTCACATTCCTGGCTGTTCAGGCATCAGTCCTGGTTTCCTGGTGAGCTCTCTGCTGACTTCACCCAGAGCTCTCTTGCTTCCATCTCTGCAGCAGCTACCTCCGTTCTCACACATGGCTTCTTCTGAGTTTTCTTATTTCAGCCAGTACCATGGAACTCTCCTGACCTTGTGGGCTTTGGGCAGAAATAACTCCACTCCCCACTTCTCTCCTAAAGTTCTGGCAATGGTGATACTGAGCATGCAGGGAGAAACCTGAGCAGTTAATGCTAGGAGCGTCAAGCTGTTGGTAGTGAAGCCGTCATCCTCTCCAAGTTCCCAGGTAGGAAACACTCCTCTCTTCTTGCTCTCCACCCAGTCATAAGGTCTTGTCAATATTTTTCTTTGCACTGTGCTTTTGCACTATGTCTTTCAGGTATTTCTTTGTGAAAATGATGCACCAGATTCTCATCTGTCATCACTGGGATTACTGTGATTTTGTCTTGAATTTCTATGAGTTTCACATCCACGGTGATAACTTACCTGTCACTGTCTTGTTGCCTACACCTGCATTACCCAGAACTACAGCCCAGGCACAGGCCCCTTCCGGGATTCAGGTGGTTTCCTGTGAATGAATCTGTTCCCCCTACCTCATGGCTCTCAGCTGTTGACCTTCTTTCCTGTTTGGCAGATAAAGCTGTGGGACCAGAGGTGGCTTCACAGTGATGCTACTGAAACTGAGCTTTGCTTGCCTGGATCCCCTCCTAAGATCCCGGAGGGGCCCTAGCTTTGCATTCACATGGTCATACAAATTTGAAAATTTGCTAAACTAGACCAGGTGTGGTGGCTCATGCTTGTAATCCTAGTGCTTTGGGAGGCTGAGATGGGAGGATCATTTGAGGCCGGGAATTCAAGGCCAGTCTGAGAAACATATTGAAACCTTGGCTCTACAAAATATTAAACAAACAAAAAAAATTAGCTAGACACGGTGGCACATACCTGTAGTCCCAGCTACTTGGGAGTATAAGGTGGGAAGATGGCTTGAGGCCAGGATTTCGTGGCTGCAGGGAGCCAGGATCATGCCACTGCACTCCAGCCTGGGTAACAGAGTGAGACTCTATCTCTAAAAAATAAAATAAAACAAAATTTTTTTTTTTGAAACAGAGTCTCACTCTGTCACCCAGGCTGGAGTGCAGTTGTGTGATCCTGGCTCACTGCACCCTCTGCTGTGCAGGTTCAAGCCATTCTCTTTCCTCAGCCTCCCTAATAACTGGGATTACAGGCACCTGCCACTGCGCCTGGCTAATTTTTGTATTTTTCATGGAGATAGGGTTTCAGCATATTGGTCAGGCTGGTCTTGAACTCCTGAACTCGTGATCCACCCACCTCAGCCTTCCAAAGTGCTGAGATTACAGGCGTGAGCCACCACACCCAGCAATAAAGGGAAAGTTAAAAAAAAAAGAAAATTTGCTAAACTAAGATATGACAATGGAAACAGTTAGTACCATTGACTCCATGTAGATGCCTCCTATGTCCACACTCACCTCACATCAGGCAGTGTTGGAGAGTGTGGGAATGTTAGGGATCCTCTAAAGAGAAGTTGGGTTGTGGATTCGTTGTTTGTGTTTAGTGATATGTATATATCACTATATATATTTATGTCTATATATTTATATTTATATAAATATGTATGTGTATTTACATATATATATTTTTATATATAGTATACATATATGTAAAATATATATATATTTAGTGAGAGATATATATAGTGAGATATATATATATATATATATATGCAGTTTGCAGTCACTTTCATGTAGAGCCAAATTATTCTTAGCAAGGTTCACAAGCTCATTAGTGGCAGTTAGGGCTGGAAATCTGGTCAGTCTGATTTCAGTGATAATGACCTTAGCAGTGGCTTTCATGTGTTTAGGTCCAGAAATAGGCCTTTGATTTCTTAACTAAAAGGATAATGGTCTTTGTTAGCCATGTGCCAGTATTTAGCACAACTTCCTACGTCCTTACTTGATCCCAACAGTTTCTTGTTCGCTCATCCACTGTTGCTTTACTTAAACTGTATTCTATCAAACAGAATGCCTTGCTTTTGCCAAACGCTGTCTCAGCAAAGAGCGTGTTCCTTATGCTCTTCCCTTGGCTTGAAATGGCCTTGCCCAGACATATCTGTATGGGAACTTATTTCTTTCTGATTTGATACAAAATACCAACACCAATGAAGATAACATGAACTCATAGTGCATTATTATAATGAAGACATTGGTGATAAGCTGGTTAACAAGAGTCATCAATTCAAAAGGTATTTAGCATAAGTTAATAGACTAGAAACTCTGAAATGCCCCCAATTCTTTCTTACAACTCATGTATGAAATACATTTTATAGAGATTCCTCCAAACCTAATAACACTTAAAAAATTTACATGATATTACCAATAAAGTTTTGTGAAGTAGAAACTTTCTTAAACGATCAATATTAAAAAACTAATTTCCTTCAACCATGCTAGAACTAAGGCTAAAAATATCTTTCTTGTTTTTTATAGAAAATAATATTATAAAGTTGTTGACATTAAAAGGCAGTGAGAGTATATAGCTAAAAATATCTGGAAAAAAAGATCATTATACAAGTGTGTCAGCTGGTTAATTAAAATATTGTTATTCTCGGTTATGTGATGTTTGTGTTATTTCTTGGTTATTTATTTAACAATTATAATTTATTGCAATTTCTCCTCTTATTCAAAGCAAGAATTTATTTTTATACCTAAAAAAATATTAAATTTTGTGTTCTTTTTCTGAAAGTCTATCCCCATTGTACAAACGTCAGCCTGCATATGACCTAGAATTTCTTATGGTGCGGTGCAGCGGGAGGAGGACACACTTCCCTAAGCATGTTTCACTGCTTTTCCGGCAATGTAGCTGACAGCTGGAGCCAGCCCAGATCCTCACAAAGGCCCCCACAGCCCTTCTAGGTTCTGTCTGCAGCTCCAAATCCTTGATTCTTGGGGTTGGCCTGGAGAAGTCAGACCTTGTCCCCTCTTGGGTTCCCTTTTCCATCTCCAGGGGCGTGAGCACAAAGTCTCCCCCGGAAGGATTCCTGTCTCTTTCACAAACCCAGTCATGTCCATAGAGCCCGAGGGTCCCTGCCTCAGAGGCCTTGCCATAGCTGCTCCTGGTGCCTCCACTGTGCCATTCCGATGAGTTCTGATGAGTCCCCCATGATTTCTTGCCCACCTGTCATCTAGTGCACACTGCAGCCAGGTTTATCTCACTGAAACATCATTTTTCATGCATCAGACCAGGACCCAAAATCTCCAGTGGCACCTCTCACCCACTTCTCCAAAAGGAATAAAGTCCACGCTTCTTAGCTTGGTGTTCCAGGTCATTCACAAACTTTCCTTGTCCTGACTTTGACGTGGAATCACAAATCCCTCTGCTGGCTCCTCCTCTCACATTTCCTTCAGCTGGACAGTCTTAGTCATTGTCCCCTAATTGGTGACATGAAAAGTTGTTTGTCCAAGTCTTGCCTCCCAGCTGACCTTGTGCTCACTGTGCTCTCCAGAGATCCACCATGGTGAGTTCCCATGGAATGGCGTGTCCACTCCCTTCTCTCAGATGTTTACCATCTTTCACTATCTCCATGACTACTTTGATGATGAATTTTTATTATTTTTATTTTTGATTAAAAAAAGTTTTGGAGACAGACCCTCTCTCCTCTTGCCCAGGTTGGAGTGTGGTGGCACAATCAGAGCTCACTGCAGCCTCTACTTCCCAGGCTCAGGTGATCCTCCTACCTCAGCCTCCTGAGTAGCTGGGACTACAGGCATGTGCTACCATGCCCAACTAATTTTTGTATTTTTTGTAGAGATGAGATTTCACCATGGTGCCCAGGCTGTCTCAATCTCCTGGCCTCAAGCAATCCTCCCACCTTGGCCTCCCAAGGTACTGGGATTACAGGTGTGAACCGCTGCACCCAGCCTGATGATGAATATTTAAATTCCAAGACTGTGTGGCCTGAAATGTTGTGTTTAAACAACTTTGCTATTTCTTTAGAAAGTCTATTACATATCTAAAGAGGAAAGAATTTTCACTGATCTCTGAGCATGTCCACTTTTGCTAGATATCATTGAATAAGAAGATTTGCTAATCTGGCTCTTCAAACTTTCATTGTAAGCATTTAGTATTTATTTCTACTTCCTCAATAATCTATGTATCTGTATATCTTTACACTGCATCTAGTGAAGCAAGCAACTGTATATTTAATCTACTGAAAAATCTTGAAGATACAAAAAAACTATAAGAGGCCAGCCGCAGTGGCTCATGCCTGTAATCCCAGCACTTTGGGAGGCCGAGGAGGGTGGATCACTTAAGGCCAAGAGTTCGAGACCAGCCTGGCCAACATGGCAAAATCCTGTCTTTACCAAAAATACAAAAAAATGTTAGCCAGGTGCGGTAGTGCACGCCTGTAGTTCCAGCTACTTAGGAGGCTGAGAATTGCTTGAACCCGAGAGGCAGAGGTTGCAGTGAGCCTAGATCACTCCACTGCACTCCAGCCTGGGTGGGAGGCACGAGGCTCTGTGGAAAGAAAGAAAGGAGAGATAGAAAGAGAGAGAGACAGAAATGAAGGAAGGAAGGAGGAAAGAGAGGAAAGAAAAAAAATTACAAAAGAAGCTTGGGATATATACGTTGTTTCTATTTACACTCATACTGAATCAGATACCTCTGCCCAGCATGTTTTCAGCGAATAAACAAGTCCTTACCATTAGCCTAGGTGTATACTGGTTGAGGAAAACCTATATCCTTACAGTCATTGTGCCGCTACAACCTTAAGACCCTTGAGCATGTACTGTCACTGGCTGATATTCTCTCTGATAAAGTGAGGCAGTAGAGATTTTATTCACCCAGAGGAAATAAACAGGAAATTACACATTGTAATAAGGTGAATTCAGAATCCCAGGTCTGAAGCCAAATGTTCTAAATGATCCCTTTGGGAAAAAATTAGGTAATCGTAGGCATAGTCTGCAGTGGCAGGCCTGGCCTGGGGACTTTTGGGAAGGAAAGAGAATGTTGATGAAGGTGAGAACGCAGGAGGCAGGAAGAAAAGAAAATGAACAAGGCAAGAAAGACAAAAGAGAAGAATACTGAATGAATGAGTGGATCTTGGCTTTATTAGTCTAGACTCTCTTAATTGCAACTGACCCGAAATACATTCAGACTACCTCAAGCAAAACGAAACAAACAATTGTTCCTCCCCTCAAGCATGATTGGCTCATTATGGAAAAGTCTAGGTTGCCAGATTTCAGACATAGCCGAATCCAGGCACTGAAGTACCATCCGCAGGGCTCTGTGTCTACCCCTGTCCTTTGGCTCTGTTCTCAGCAATGATTTGATTCTCCAGCCATGGCAGCAAGAATGGCCATTGGCAGCTGCTGGTTTATGAGGTCTTTCTAGCTTGAGAAGCCCTGCAGGGTGGGAGGCTACCCGCTCCCCGTTGTGCGCATATGTCAGTTTTCATGCAGGATACTTGTTGGTTGTGCTGACGCATGTGCCTACTCACTGCAGAGGGTTTAAGGAGTCACGACCGGCCAGACCTGGCCACATGACATCCTGGAAGCCAGGGGTAGATGAGACTGAAGCTACCTTGGTAAAAATTATGACCGAGAGAAATCTGACCTAACCGACTCCATCTTGCTTCTAACCTCCAAGCTGCCCTTGTTCATTCCTGGGCATCGGCCAAAGTAACTTTGGGAGGAATTTAGTTTATAGTTCAACTTTGAAAGAAAGATGATAACAGCCCCTCCCCAAAACAAGGTCTGGTGACCTTGCCTGGTCACCAGATTGCCTTTGTAAAACTAACAAATTAGCCACAAGATTAGAAATTATGGCTCAGGAGTTACACAGCCACAACCCACAAGATTCCTAACCTCCGTCGTTGCTCCTGTAGATAACGTTACTATTGTGAAAGCTGAGATTGGTGTTTAAGGTATTTTTCAGATCCTGCATTCCAGCGGACCAGCTGGCACCACCCAGACCAGTAAACTCATCTGGCCTTGTGGACCCCACCCAGGAATGGACTTAGTGCAAGAGGACGGCTTTAACCCCTGTGATTCCATCTCTGACCCAACAATCAGCATTCCCCTTTCCCTAGGCCCTACCTGCCAAATGAGCTTTAAAAAATTCAGCCTCCAGATTTTCGGGGAGGCTGATTTGGGTAATAATACAACTCTGGTCTCCCATTTAGCTGGCTCTATGTGTATTAAACTCTTTCTCTATTGCAATTCCCCTGTCTTGATAAATCAGCTCTATCTGTGCAGTGGGCAAGAAGAACTTGTGGGGTGGTTACCACGCAGCAAATGACACCAGAACCAAGCAGAATGGAAGAGAGACTGTTCCCCCAAAGGAAGTGAGTTCATTTCCTGGTATAAAGTATAGGTGAATTCAGTTTTTGTGATTATGGTGGGGGTGCAGGAAGGCATTTCAATATTTCTCCAATGGCCCCAGCAGGAGAGGCACACTCTTAAGGAATGGCCTGAGGATCCTACCTGCTGCTTGAATGTTTATTACAGGGAAAACGGAATGTGTGTGCCGTTGAGCATACTCTGTTCCTATGGCCTCCAGGTGAATTTTGCTCAGTGGACTAGGATTAAATTTGGAGTCTTGAAAAGAAAAGTGAAACTTATTGGGCATAACTGTTACTTGTTAAATGTTAGCTGGAAAAACTATTATGACAAAGTTAATGAAGAAATAAAAATCATTAATTGAGCGCAGACACACACCCTGCTGGTTTAGTGTCTGATTTTACCACCTCTGGGTTACCTGGTGTCAGCAGGGCAGGGAGCAGGTGAGTCAAGGGAGGCACTCTGGGCTCAACATTTAAGGAGGCACTCACTCTTAGGCTCTCACAAATGCAAGATCTGCTCCTGAGAGTGAGTGCCTCTTTAAGTTTTTCCAACCTGAAAGCCTCTCTTAAGGAAGCGTTCACTCTCAGAGCTGAGACTACATTTGTAAGGGCGTGGGAGTGAGCACCTCCTTAAATGCTGTGCTCTGAGCACCTGTCTGGGCTTGCCATAACCTGGTTGTGGGTGGGACAAGGATGCTTCCTAGAGATGCTGGTGGGATGCAGCGTGGCTCTTATAGAAAGCTGATGTTTAAGTTGGTTGCACAAGTCAAAAGAATGGTCCAGAACAGAAATCAAATCCAAATATTCATAGATTTCAAGACCAAGTATTTCAGTGCAGAAGTCATTGCCAAAGCCGAGAGTGGGATCCAGTGACAGAAGAGGTGGTAATAGAAGCTGAGTCCAAAAGATGAATGGGTAAGTGTAGAAGCCAGGTGTTAAATAGGAAAGGCAAGACCCAAACATGCAGATCAAAGCACAGACTGCCATGAGGGGGGAGCTAGACGGGATCATCACAATTCCACACTTTATTTGTTGTGTAATATTTCATCATGAGAATCTAGCATAAGTATTTTTGTTAACAGCCTTATTGAGGTATAATGTTGTTTTGAGACAAGGCCTGCCTCCGTGACCCAGGCTGGAGTGCAGTGGCGTGATCCCGGCTCACTGCAACTGTTGAGGTATAATTGCATGCCATATAATTCACCCATTTAAAGTATGCACTTCAGTGGTTTTTAGGATAATCACAGAGTTGTGCAACTATCACCACAATATCAGAACATTTTCATCACTCCAAGAGAAGCCATACTCCTTAGTTATCACCTCCAGCTGTCCTACTCCCCGCAGTCCTAGGCATCCACTAGCATAATTCCTTTTTAAATATTTGCATTGTTGATTATTTGGCTTGTTTGCAATATTTCACAATTACAAGCAGTGGTCCGTGGGATAGCTGTAAAGGAAGCATACGTTTCCCCTATGACCACTGCTGCTTTCAGGTGGGTCCCATAAATGGAAGTGCCTTGTGCCTCGATGAGCCCCATGCCAGGATGCGGGTGGAGAGGGGGACCAGGGACAGAATGTGGCTGCCAGGATAGTGAGTCCTGGAGTAATGTGAGAAGTGTTTCCAGAGCGGGAGGAGGTGGAAAGGGTTGAGGGAGCAAGATAGGAAAGGACAAAAAAAAAAAAAAAAAGAAGAAAAAAGAAACCCACAACAAAAGGATTGCGTGGAAATTCTTCAGTGTTCTGGTGAGTGGTCAAAGGATATTTTTAAGAAGCAAAGATGCCCAATGACCAGTGCAGAGTTGGTCACGTTGCTGTGATGCGGATCTCTCTTCACGTTGCCTCCTTTCACCCATGCCAGTCTTCTGTGATGGCTGTGGCACTCATGAATGCTTGGAAAAGTGTGTGTGTGAGAGAGCACAGGTGTGTGTGTGTGTGCACAGGTGTGTGTGTGAGCTTGGAAAGGTGTGTGTGAGCATAGGTGCATGTGCACAGGTGTGTAGGTGTATGTGTCAACGAAGACACTGAGTTTCCTTTCATAGTGGACATGATGGCAGTGAAGTCAATGTGTGTAGAAGCAAGAGCCTGAGGGCTGAGGTGACCATGAGAAGCTGAGTCTCCTTAAAATCCACAAAGTCCTGGCAAGGCTGTGGTGGAATTGAAGAGCTCAGTGAATGCTAATTAGATCTCCTCAAGCAGCAGCAATGCCTTGGCTGGTGTCTGGATTACATATCTTTGTGACAATATTGCTTCCAACACTAAAGATGCTGTTTACAAAGGAATTTTCCGAGGACTGAGATTACTGATCCAACATGAAGTAAGACTTCTGTGACTTGTGAAATGTGAATGGTTTTCCCAAAGGGTTGCACCAATGTCCAGGACCACCAGCAATGTATGTGTGCACCAGTTCTGGCACATCGGCTCCAGACACGTGACAATTCAGGAGTTAAAAATCCCTTCACGTTGCTGTTTTCAGTCATGTTTCAGTGATTGACACCCTGATAGCCTTCATTTCTAAGGTAGGGGATATTTTCTCTGAGAAATTGTCACCTTCAACAAAGTCTCAGGAGAATAAGTTACCAGAATTAAGATGACAAATTTGGATCTTAGATTCACAGTGATTTGTGAGTTTTTCACCTATACTTCTCAGACACAATTCAGCCCAGATCATCTGGAAAGACATGTTTGGAAAGAGGAAAATAGCTGGGATAAAATCTTTATTTTGACAGGCAAAATAAAATAGTGCTAATGTCCAAACACGTCCGGACTGTTAATGCTTCTAAAAATGGTCTCCACTTTAGGAAATGATATACGTTTTTACACTAAAGGAAATAAATATTTTCTCATAGTCAAACTTAATGTCATTAACTAGACAAGTGAAGAAGGTCATAGATCTTTCTGTACTTTATAACTGTAGCTTTGCTTAATAAGACTTAGAGATAGCAACTTGAACTTAATCACATATTATAGTTTTTTTTTTTTTTTTTTTGCAGGAAGCTTCTTTTAGAATGTAATAAATGCTTAAAGAAGAATTATACTGTGAGTAGAACAGCATGCAGCCTAGCACTTAGCAAGTGATTGAGAAATAATTCATGAGTGAATGAATGAACAGATGACAGATGTAACCAAAAATCAAAACTAAAATCACTTCTGAAGTCAAGGATGCACTTCTCAGTAAGTAACTTTGGTTATGATATCTCTGGTCCTTAAGGAAGAATTCTGGCTGGGCACGGTGGCTCATGCCTGTAATCCCAGCACTTTGGGAGGCCGAGGAGAGTGGACCACTTGAGACCAGAAGTTTGAGACCAGCCTGGCCAACATGGTGAAACCCCGTCTCTATTAAAAATACAAAAATTAGCCAGGTGTGGTAGTGGGTGCCTGTAATCCCAGTTGCTTTGGAGGCTGAGGCAGGAGAATCGCTTGAATCCAGTGAGCTGAGATCATACCACTGCACTCCAGCCCAGGTGACACAGTGAGACCTGTTTCAAAAATAATAATAATAATAATAATAATAATTTCCGAGTGTATATTGTCTCCTCTCCTTAGTTACAACACTGTGCTCTTTCTGGAGCTTAGTTTGATGGTCTTAATTTAAACTATGCCAATAACAAGCATTTTTGAGGAAGTCAGTTGATAACACAAATGCTTCTATGTGTGCAATGAGATCACATTCTTAAAAAAACATGTAACTTATTCTATATCTGGGAGCAGATTCCATGTTATGAGGCTGTTTTTCAGGCCAGTGCTCCTGCCGTGTGGGCCCCTTTAGCACAATTCTTCTGTGGGATTGCAGATGTGTCATAATTTCTAGGCACAAACTAATGTCAATCTGCATGCACTTAAGTCCTCAGTTGTTAAACTAAATCATTTCCTCCTTTTCAGGCATTTTTCTCATCTGGATTTAACATAGATCTGTTCTCACACAAGCATCTGTGGAATGAGCCTGGCCATTGCTACGGAGGGCTGGTTAGAGGAGGAGGAAAGAAAGAATAATGGCTAATCATTAAGTTGCAGTGTGGGTGTTTGGTTGGGAAGAACCAGCTGGCGGAGGAATGGATACTACCTCTGACTCAGAGACATGGGCAGTGACCCCTATGGTCTGGCCAAGAAGGAGTCACATGTCTTTGGTGACTTCTTTGTTTACACTCAGAGTTTAACTATGAGGCAGAAATGGTTTCTTTGCCAAAGTCTAGATTTGATGAAACATGGCTAATTCTAATTTTAGAGCTGAGCTTGGACCTTTCTTCTAGTCATTGCTCCAAAGTGGTGCTTACGGGAAAGGAGAGTATTCTTCATGATCAGCTCTGTCTTGCATTCAAGTGCAGTCAGGCATGGAGGGACTGGAGCATCGGGCCTAGGCCACAGTTGGAAAGTCCTCTGCATTGCACAACAGGGATCACAAAGCAAAGTGAGATTATACGTGGGCAAAGGAAAAAAGAGAAGGCAAAACATCCAAAATCTCAAACATTTGAAGCCAGATTTCAGTTGAAATATGTAAGTTAATCAGTATCAAGCAAAAATGTCAGCCCCCAGAAAGCCAGTCTCTCCTTCACATTTATGTAAATACAGTTTGGGTCCTGATACCATTGGCTGCTGAATTTAATATTGAGACAAAGTTTAGTAGAGTACAAGGCCTCCCAAAGC
Source organism: Hylobates moloch (assembly GCF_009828535.3). Taxonomy (NCBI): domain Eukaryota; kingdom Metazoa; phylum Chordata; class Mammalia; order Primates; family Hylobatidae; genus Hylobates; species Hylobates moloch. The sequence continues at coordinate 6,993,684 of NW_026652276.1, forward strand.
CACTTCCTCCACTCATTCAGTCAAAAGAAATTTACTAAATGCTTCCCTTGTGAGCAAGGCACTAAGCCGAGTTATGGGACTTCACTCTGTCAGCTTTCAAACGCACCATCCCAACACCATCACCATAAACATCATCACCAGAACCATCACCATCACCATCATTATCACCACTGTCATAATAACCAATACCATTCCCATTACACAACACCCCCCATCACCATCACCATTCCCATCCCAGCACCTTCATTATCACCATCCCCATCCCCATCTTATCACCATCATTGTCACCATCATCATCTCCAACACCATCCCCATCACCAACACTATCATAATCACCATAACCATCCCCATTCCAACACTATCATCACCATCATCATCTCCAACACCATCCCCATCACCAACACTATCATAATCACCATAACCATCCCCATTCCAACACTATCATCACCACCATTACCATCACCAACACTGTCCTCATCTCAACACTATCACTATCCTAACCCCATCACTATTCCAACTCGATCACTATCACCACCACCAACACCATCCCCATTCCAACACCATCCTCATCACCAACCCCATCATCACCATCACAATCACCAACACCATCATTACCGTCACCATCATCATCACAATCATCAACACCATCTCTGTCCCAACACCATCATCATCACCAACACCATTCTCCTTTGGAACTCCAGGCTTTCTTCATGCATTAGCTCACTGATTTTGGCCCTATGTGGTAGATATTATGGTCCTCATTTGTTTTTGATAGAAATGGAGCCTCAGAACAGTGACATTACTTTCCTGAGCCACATGTTAACAAATGGCAAAACTATATCAGTTTTCTGCTTCCTCAGATTCTCAGTTTTCTGTGGGATGTATCGGGAGACCACACCACATTAATCATGAGGATAAAAATGACCTTCATAGTAATGTATTATGTTCATATCAGTGCTTAAATGTTTTGAAGCACCTTTACATTTATTACATCATTTAAGCTTATCGTAATCCCTGTAGAATGACACGAATGTGTTATTATGGTCAAATTTAAAGCATATTTTGTTAAATATCTCATTTCCAAAACAAACTTGCAGTAAATTAAGTATCTGGTAACACATTTCCAAAATTAATCATTAAAGTGTGATGACACAGAAGTTATTCCAGGGCTGTTGGTGAATTCTGGGTCAGTTTCCTCATGGAAACTGCATCTGAAAAGCTGAACTGGAAGGTACCTGTATTCAAAATGGCTAAAGGAATGATTATGACATTTTTTCCCACAAAGGATTATGCTTGGGCTTCCTAAATAACTGATTCCATCGATCATTGATTGACCTCCTCCTACGTGCCAGGTGTTGGGCTGAACTCTGGGGATACAAGAGGAATAAGACACAGTTCCCGGCCTTGAGAGCTTACCATCCTGTGTGAGAGGCAGACACACAATGAGAAATGTTCAATGCAGCAACCTGGCTGTGATAGTCGCATCCCAAGTGCTCTATGGGGACAGAGGAGAGGCCCTGAGCTCACCCATGGGTCTGCCAGCATGAAGGCAAGAGAGGTTTCCAGCCTCAGGCACCTCCTCAGCCCAGTCTAGGAGCATAAATGAGAATTAGCCCAGTAAAAGGTTGGATGACAGAAAGGATCTGGGCAGAATGGGCAGCACAAAACAACACTGTGGGTGGGGAAATAGCTGAGGGTGTGTAGGGAGCTGCGCTGGAGTCAAAAGCAACTTGTGTCAGTTCACCTCAGACTTTTTTAGTTTTAGCACTGAAAGTCTCACATCCTGACCACCTCCTTAGTCCCAGGCCAACTGAGATAGATGGTTAACCAAGTTAGCAGGCAATAAAGTTAAAAAGATAGCCACTGGCTGCATTATGGAGGGTTCTGTGTGTCAAGTGAAAGTTGTTTGGATTTGTGTTATGGGTGATGGAGATCCACTGAAGGGTTTCAGAGACACTGCATGGTTAGGGAGGGACAGGAGAAATGTGACTTCCTGGAGGGGACAGGCAGCCTCATAAGTATGGAGGAGAGGGAGCAAGTGAGAGCATTGGAAGGGTTAAATCAATGGCAACTGAATGAGAGAAGCCTGACTTGGGGAAGTGAATTGGGTTGGAAAGGACAGGTGTGCGGAGAGTTGATTAAACTATGATAGTTTGGTTTGGGATATACCGTGTTGAAGGCATCTGTGGGTCCTTCATGTGCATAAGAGCACACAGATGAGCATCAGCAACCTTCCCAGGGTGCCGCTTTCCATTGCTCTTTTAGGTCTCATTTGCCAGGAACTGAAAAGATGTGGAATTCCAGCTGAACTGCATTTCTGGAGAACTCACAGTGAGCCAGGCATGAGGTTTAGATGCAGGGGATACAATGCTGAAAAGACCAAGTTTTAAATTGGGTAGAAAACGTCCCAGATTGGAAAAAATAATTACTAGCATTGAAATCTAATCTGTAAAGCAATGTTTTCCCCAGCTCACAGCTCGTGGAATCCATTTCCTTTTGTGAAGCTCAAGTGCGTAACATGGGCAGGAATTGTACCATTGGGCATAGAGTTGGGCTCTGGAAGGCATGTGGAGGGATGTGCTTTGGCATGGCTGGAGAAGGCTTGTGGCTGGTTCTTGAGAGAACTCAGCTTGTTCTCTCCAGCTCCTTCCTGCTCATGTGGGTGTCCCCAATCCACATTAGTACCTCCTCCTTTCCACCACAGCACCCTTCACACTTTTGAATTGTCTGTTTATTTGTATATTTAAATAATTAAACTATCTGGCTGCCGTACCAGACTATATACTCAAGAAGGGCATGAAGCATCTATTTTACTCACCATTGTAGCTGGCATACAGTACGCATTTCTTGAAACAACGGATTTCAAGCTTGGTTGCACACTGGAATCAGCTTGAACACTTAAAAAATTCTGATACCTGAGTGCTTCCCCCGAAAGTTTTTGATTCAGTTGATCTGGGGTGTGGTTTGGACACTGTTTTGTTGTTGTTGTTGTTTTGTTTTGTTTTTTTTGTTTGTTAGTTTTTGTTTTTTGAGATGGAGTCTCACTCTGTCGTCCAGGCTGGAATGCAATGGTGCGATCATGGCTCACCAAACCCTCTGCCTCCTGGGTTCAAGTCATTCTCTTGCCTTGACCTCCCAAGTAGCTTGGATTACAGGCATGTGCCACCATACCCAGCTAATTTTTGTATTCTTAGTAGAGACTGGGTTTCACCACGTTGGCCAGGCTGGTCTTGAACTCCTGACCTCAGGTGATCCGCCCGCCTCGGCCTCCCAAAGTGCTGGGATTACAGGTGTGAGCCACTGTGCCTGTTCCCAGCCCGGACACTGGTTTTATGTGTTTGTCTTTCTTTAAGTTCCCCAGGCGATTCTAGTGTGCAACACATTTTAAGATTGTTCAAACTCATATTCTGACCTACCAGATTTATAGAATCAGGGTCTTTGTAGGTAGGGCCTGGGGAATTTGCACTTTCACAAATGTCCTAGGAAATTGTTATGCGACCTTGAATTTGAAGCCCATGAGTGCAGAGAACTGTCATCAGTGTGGCCGTGGAAGAGACCTCTGTGGGCAGCATGTGGTAAGGGAGGAGGGTGAACATCAGGGAGGCTCTGGGGTTGGTGCAGGTTCTTTTACTCCCACTGTACAATTACCGTCGTGCTCACGACTCAGCCGCTGCCCCTGGATGGTCTTTTTAAGTTGGTCTTTGGTGAAATCCTGGCCTCAGTATTGTTTTAAAACTTTCTGTAATTCTGAGTGCAGCCGGGGTCAAGAACGGCTGATAGGAGGAGCCAAGCAGAAGAGGTGTGGACAGTTGGAGGCCAGCGTGGGGAGATGGGTTGTAGGTGGAGTTGGCAGCTAAAAGAAAATGGAATAACCCAGAGTTTGGGGATTTGGGCTGAACCACCAGGTCCTAGATCAGGAGAGTGTGTTAATTTCCTAGAGCTGCCATAACCAGTTACAGCCATGCATTGCTTAACAACAGGGGCATGGTTTGAGAAATGTGATGAATGTTAAATGATGTAATGAATGTTAAATGTGTGAACATCATAGAGTATCTAGATGGCATAGCCTACTACACACCTAGGCTATGTGGCATAGCCTGTTGCTCCTAGGCTACAAACCCGTACAGCATGTGGCTATACTGGGTACTGCAGGCAACTGTAACATGATAGGAAGTGTCTGTGTATCTAAACATATCTAAACATGGAAAAGGTACAGTAAAAACCTGCTATTATAATCTTTTAGGCCCACCATCATTTATGTGGTCTGTCATTGACAATATCACAAACACGATGGCTTAAAACAACAGAAACTTATTATCTCATGGTTCTAGAGACCACAAATCCCAAATCAAGGCTCACGCAGGGCTGGTTCCTTCTGCAGGACCTGAGGGAGAGTCTGTTCCAGGCCTCTCCTGGCTTCTGGTGGCTGCAGCCAGTGCTCGGCTTGCAGACATGTCACTCCAATCCCTGCCTCTGTCTTCACATTCCCTTCTCCCTCGTGTTTCTCCTCTGTCTCTGTGTCTCAAATCTCCCTGTCCTTTTTCTGTTAAGGACACCAGTCACTGGATTTAGGACCCACCCTAAATTCAGGTTGAGCTCATCTTGGGATCCTTCATGACGGCTGCAGACACTTTTTCCAAATAAGGTCACATTCACACATTCTGGGAACTAGGACGTGGATGGATCTTTTTGGGGGACAAAATTCAACCCACTACCAAGTGTAACAGACTTCACAGTTCCCATCCAACAGTATGGCTGAGACAGGTGAGAAAGCTCCCGACAGAAACAGACCCCTTTGCCGTGCCTGGGGTGGGAACAGCATCTCCTTCTCCCTCAGAAATAGAGTCCATGAAGACACAGCAGGGGGGGAGAATTAATGGTGGAAGGTGGGACAGCAAGACTTTTAGGTTTGAAATCAACAACTGTTGAAATCAACAACTAAAAAAGGTTTTACACACACACACAGACACACACACACACAGAGTTAATTAAGGTTATTCTAGGTGGATAGCTGGGATCGCATAGTTCCCTGCTGCCACTATCCTGGGAGGAGATGACAGAGGAAGTCCACTCTTGCTGCCCATCTTAGATTTAACCTTTGTAATCACCCTCATCCTTTGGTTAGTTTTTTTCTATATGAAAAGTGCTTTCTTCACATGGAATAAATGGGTGTCTTTGGACATCAATGAACGTGTACACGTTTTAAAGTTTTAAAGGAAACTTAAAATACTTGGCAGACATAAAGGGACTTTTTCTTTCCTAAAGTGAAGAGCAGAGGCAAAGTTGGGGGGAGTTTTTACTGCAAGGTGTGGCTGACATTTTTATTTATAGTAAATTTTAGAAGGGATTCTCTGGCAAAGCAGATGCTAACACACACTTCTCCAAGTATAAAATCGTCCTGTGGCTCTGCTCTTCTACTTTGTGGCTGAAAAGGGAACTTTTCACACCCAGAATTGCTGTGATGTTATTTATCAAAGGAAATACCTTGAATTTCAGGTACTTGGATCCAAATTAAAGGATATATTCCCCTTCTCCACCCAATAGATTTATGGTTTTATTTCAACATCAAAATCCAAATCATGAGTTTCCTTGGATTACATTCAATGGGCTGCAAACTGTCAGTTTAGAGAAAGCGAATGTTTACAACCATTTCAATAGAGGCTTTAGGCAGTGAGCTACTGTTGGAGCTTCTAAGATGAACCAATTCCTATCTTGAGACTAACATACTATGAACGCACCCCAGAGAAACACACCCACAGTATAGATTGGACGTTTTTAAACCTGCTAAAAAAAAGGTAAAAATACATGAGAAGATGTAAAAGAACTTGCCCTTGTTACCCAAATACCCTTAGAAACTTATTTTCATGTTGCCTTGTAGATGGTGTGAACTTTAAAAGGTCAAAAAGTAGGTATGTCCTTATTTGGAAAATAAGACATGTTTCTTGTGAGGAATATTGGCTGATCCAGGAAAAAATATAAAGAAGAAAAGAAAACAGCCAGAAATCTCAGCACCTGGTAAAAATGTGTGTTTCGTGGGGCATCTGGTCTCTCGTCGTTGTCTGCGTGAAGGAGTCTGTCTCCAACCTGTCGTGGGTAGACTCGTGGGCTGGGGTGGGACCCCTTTTTGCTCTCAGCGTTCCCTCCCAGCCGGGCATCACTTTGCTTTTCCCACTCACTGGGACTCAGCACTCACCCAGAGCCATTTCCTGTGAATTCTTATGGGGCCAGATCTTTTTCCTTCCTCTTGTAAAAAAAATTCTGACCCTACGCCATGGCTTAACTTTGATTTCCAAATTTAAATGTGTAAAACTAATGTTATTTGGGAGAGTGAATACCAGGATGGTTGAAGAGGTGGAAGCAAGATGCAGGCAGCTGAGCAGCAACCCCTGGAAGCTGAGAAATCCTGGAGTGAATCCTCCTCGGGTCCGTGCCCCACCTTGGGAGCAAATCAACCGCACTGAAATCTTTCGGGCCATAAGGGGGCCATTCACTCCATGATTTCTGCAGGATGTATTTATACCCTTGAAGAAGCTTAAAAAACAAAAACAAACAAACAAAAAAAAACAGTCCAGAGACTGCAGGGAAAAAGAAACCAACCCCCAAACCAAATACACCAGGGGCTTTGTGCTCCCACATCCTGTGCTCCCACCATTCATCTGTAACGAAATTAGTGTAATCATATCTGCAACGGAGGAGGAATCAAATTTGCTCTTCGGTTCTGCTGTTTGGGTAGAGGTTTCCTCAAGGGGACGGGAAAGATGGATCTTGCCCTTTGGGAATTCAATGGGATTTTTTTCTTGGCAAACCGTATTTTCTAAGATCAGCAGTTAGTTGAAAAGGAAATCGTACAGTGGTCTGAAAGGAGGTAATCATTACTCCAAGGAGTTCTGCCTCTACATGGCGCATTTCAAACCTTCCATAACAAAAAACCCAGAGGTCAGATGTTCCAGAATTGAGTGGTTGCAGGCTCAGGACAGACATCAAGCTCCTGCCTCTCCCTGCCTCGGGGCTCTGCCTCCCTCGGCTGCTGGCTTGGAGCTCAGGCCTGTCCCGTAGGGCCATAGAACAGCCATAATGGCTGCCGTGGCATGACCTTCTCCTACTGTCCTGCAGAGCGGCAGAAAAGCTACTGCTCCTTCCTGGTCCTCTCTCTCTCACTCACCATTGTGATATAACACACATGATACAAAATCCCCGATTTCAACCATTTTAAAGATACTATTCTACAGCATGTAACACATTGACAACATTGTGCAACCATCACTACTCTCTAGTTCCAGGAAATTTTCATGACCCCAAGAGGACATCTTTACTCATGAAGCAGTCTCTCCCATTCTCCCAGCTCCAAGCCCCCAGAAACCACGAGTTTGCCTTCTGTCTCTCTAGATTTGCCATTTCTGGACATTGCATAGAAATGGAATCATACAGCACGTGGCTTTCATGTCTGCCTTCTTTCACTCAGCATCGTGTCTCCGAGTTCACGCATGGTATAGCACGTACCATTCCATTTTATGGAAGACCGTATTTCATTGCATCGATGTACCTCATTTTGTTTATCCTGGTTGTCTCTTTTTTAAGAGCAAGAAAGATCTTTCCCAGAGCCCCCGGCAGACATCTCTCCCTGTCTCACCAGCCAGACCTGAATCTGGAGGTGATGCCTAATCCAAAAACTGGTGGGAGGACAGGACGATTAGGGGTGCTCTCTGACTCTCCAGTGTAGGAAAATGTCTCTTCCCTGGGCTCCCAGTAGTCTGGAGGAAGCTCCCTGAATGACATGGGACTCCACTATCATCAAGTGTGGCGTGGGGAGTGGATTTGGGGTGGCCATCCACAGTGCTGCTGCAGCACCTAGCTCCTAAGTTCATGACCCTCTAGATCTACAGTAACTACAATGAAATGGGTTGTTAAAATGGAAATTTCACAAGGGTTCCAATATGATAGATGTTATTTACTAAACAACCTATGGATTAGGCCGTTCTTACATTTGCTATAAAGAAATACCTGAGACAAAGTAATTTATAAAGAAAAGAGGTTTAATTGGCTCACAGTTCTGCAGGCTGCACAAGGATGGTGCTGACATAGCTTAGCTTTTTGGGAGGCATCGGGGGCTTTTACTCACAGCAGAAGGTGAAACGGGAGCTTGGTGTCACCTGGCAAATGCAGGAGCAAGAAAGAGTGCGGTGGAGGGGGAATGTGTGTGTGTTGGGGGATACACCCTTTTACACGATCTCGTGTGAACTCAGAGCGAGAGCTCACTCATCACCAAGGAGATGGCTAAACCCATTTGTAAGGGGTCCGTTGATGATCCAAACACCTTCCACCAGGCCCCACCTCCAACCCCAGGGATCACGTCTCAACATGAGATTCGGAGGAGACAAACATCCAAACCACATCAACCTATGGGGCCAACTCTTCATAGGTGGAATTTACAAAAGGAAGCCTTCTAAAAGAAGTTTCACAACTCCTAAGCACTCAAACAGAAAATGGAAAAAAAAGATGTGAAGAGATTTCTTTGAAGATAAAGGCTGATTGTCCCCCACCCCTGTCCCTCCCAACTGTTCTCCTCCCTTAAGCCGGGAAGGGACCACTCAAGCACGGTGACAGGACGTGCTCAGGAGGCTGCCCCGCAAGGTGAAATGTGTCTCTGCAGCTGAAGAGGCTGACGCCTGCACCCGTGGGTGTGAGAGACCCCGGGAGCCCGTGGCTGCCAGAGAGAAGCGGGCGGGGACTGGCTGGCGCTCCTAAGTGTGGTCAGGATGAGGAGCCCCGTATTAATCATGTTTTTTAGCTTCTGTATTTGATGATGCTTTGACATGTTGAGGACTTGCTGATCTGGGAGAGGCCACCCCATTCTAGCTAGATGATTCCTAGAGAGAGTAACTCCTCCTGCCTTCCGCAAGCCTGCCTGCCATATGCAGATAGCCCATCCAAAGCCTGTATCCCCCAGTCGCCTTCTTTATCAATCTCTCCCACTCCAGGCCAGCATTCCCCAGTCCTAATCACTCCAAGGCCGGGTACCAGACAACGAGGGACAGGTCCTATACCCCAGAGCCTGCTGACCTTATTCAAACTCACCGTCCCAGCCCTGCCCACCCTGTTTTACCCATTTCTCCCCTCGAAAACCACAATAAAGACTCTTGCTACACTCTCCCTCACTCCTGCCTCCTGGCCACCCCGGTGCTTCCTCATGTGACCCTGCATGGGATGGTGGCTTCTTCTTCTTGGCAACTGTAACACACTTTTCAATGGCGGCTGTCTTCTGGTCTGTTTGCCTCACCATACTTGAGTAATAATAAAGCCTACATTTTAAAACAAGTGTGTAAATGCTTCCTGGGGACCTGACGCAGCCCACACAGAAGAGACAACTGGTGTCAGTCATCTTGGATCCTGTCCATAAGGCCCCCGAGAGGGTCAAGGGGCCCCACCCCAGCAGTACTGTGAATGCCGGAGATCTGGGGCTAGGAGGAAGGAACATGTCAGCCTGCATGCTTCAGCCTGGGTCATGGGAGCCACAAAAGGGAGAAGCCCAGGACAGAGTCAGCCCAACAATCGGTGGCCCCAGCAAAGGCAGCATCACCCTTACTTCTCTGAGGAATTCTTTTTTTTCTAAGATGGAGTCTCACTCTGTGGTATAGGCTGGAGTGCAGTGGCGCGATCCTGGCTCACTGCAGCCTCCGCCTCCTGGATTCAAGTGATTCTCCTGCCTCAGCCTCCCGAGTAGCTGGCACTACAGACACCCACCACCACGCCTGGCTAATTTTTGTATTTTTAGTAGAGACGGGGTTTCACCATGTTGGCCAGGCTGGTCTCGAACTCCTGACCTCAAGTGATCTGCCTATCTCAGCCTCCCAAAGTGCTGGGATTACAGGTGTAAGCCACCAGCCTTGCTCCAAAGAATTCTGCACAGGCCTGTCTTTTCCTGGCATTCTTTCTCTTTGAAACATTCTGACCAGCAGAAGATACTGTGTCCTGTAAGTGGCCCTGGCTGGGAACTACTGGTTAACTCTCCCTGCAATAGTAATATTTCACTAATATGTCTGGATATTGAGTATCTAATAGAATTTTGGTATTTTTCCCCACCAAAGGTCTCTTTTTGCTGTTGTAACTTAGGTTGGAGCATGAATGAACAAGTTGAGCAAGATCTTGGAAGTCACTTCTGTAATTCTTTCTTGTTTCCAATGAGAAGTAGAGGCCGAGAAGGCGTCATGGTTTTTCCTTGCTCAGCAGATAGCTAATCAGTGGCTGAGCTCAAGCCAGATCCCAGCCCTGAACATAATTGTGTGAGGGAAGAAAATATAATTAGGTGGTCAAATAAAAATGATGCCAATATGCATAACTGAGCTTCATTGCCTGGTGCCTCTAAAACATTAGATGGATTTTGTTACAGGGATGGAAAATAATGATCAGCCGATCCTTTCCTCTCTAGTGTAAACTCCACACTGGCAGTCACCTTCTCTCTCCTGGGTATTGTTACGTCCCTAGCAACGTGCCTGGCATATTGAAGGTGCTACAGGAAATGCCTGTTCAGAGACTAAATGAAGAGTAAGAGGTTTAAAGCCATTTTATCTTACCTATAAAGTTATTGGGTGTCTGCAAAGAAATTTTGTCACCGGAAATTTTCTTTTACAGTTAATTAGAATTTCATAACATCATTTGTGTTATCCCTTCAAGAATGTACTAAGCATATTCTTGGGCATTTTTATCTCTCTTTCTTGACATTTTAAAGGTTCAGATACCAATAAAGGCATTTGCTGTGATTAAATGTTGCTTTAGGTACAAGAAGAAGGGGACGCGGGTTGAGGCGTGGCGGTCAGTAAGCTTGTGCTCACCATGTCTGGCTGCCCAATTCGTCCTGGAGCTTGGAGCTTGGGTGTGATGTATGTTTGTGTGTGTGTGTGTGTGTGTGTGTATCTGCTGGGAACAGGGTGCCTTTGCAGTTAATTTGATTAATGTAGTAGGCAGAATAAAGGCCCCCCAAAAGATGTCTTAAGCCCTGACCTGTTACCTTACATGGCAAAAGGGAAGTAAAGTTGCAGAGGGAACTAAGATTGCCGATCGTCTGACCTTAAAATTGGAAGATTATTCTGCATTACCTGGGCAGTCCCAATGTAGTCACGAGGACCCCTAAAAGTGGAAGAGAGGGCAGGAGAGGAGTCAGAGCTGGAGAAGGAGAGGTGACGGTGGAAGCAGCTCAGGGTGCTGTGCTGTGAGAAGGACTCAGCCCAACCTCGCCAGCTTTAAAGATCCAAGAGGGCCATGTGCCAAGGAGTGCAGGGGTCCCCAGAAGCTGAAAACAAGAAGAAAGCACGTTCTCCTCCAGAGGCTCCAGAAAGGAACTTGGCACTGCTGACACCTTGGTTTCAGCCCAGCGAGACCTGAGACCCGTGCAGGACTTCAGCCTCCAGAATTCTAACATGATGGACACATTTGTATTGTTTTAAGACCCTGACTTTGTGCTAATTTGTTACAGCAGCCATGGGAAATTAATAAAGTCAACTTGGATGGAGAGTGAGACATGCATGTCAAGCCTACAAACATGAATGATGATTAATTTGTCAAAGCCAAAGCGCTGAAGCTTACTCTGTACCACTGAAGGTAATTGTGCTCATTCAGGCACCGGAACTATCTGGAGGGGACTCTGTATTATGGAGAGTCATTACCTGTCATCCCCCTGTAGGCTGTAGGGAAGGTAAACCAGCCAGCATGTTTTTATTAGGTTAATCAGATCTTTACCATCGAATAAGAAAAACCAGAAGAAAAGTGGGTTAGAAATCGCGGCCCACATCAATCACAACTTTTGTGTAAGCTGCGTGTTTTATTGCCTTCTATCATCTGTAAAAGATGGAACTGCCAGCGTCTGATGACTGTCAGATGTACAAATTCTATTCCACCGGCTTTAAGCAGAGTGTGGTTGCAAGTCCTTAACGGTGTGGAGGCACACAGCAGCTCCGACGGGGTTTCCCAATTTTACCCTCCATCACCTGCAATGACTGTGAAATGAGATGAAAAATTCAGCCCAAGTTACGTGAGGATGTTCCCAGGCGAATGCAGGGAATCATCAGTGAGAATGAAACTCTTGTTTTTCTTCCTGAATCTGACATACCTTGGGTCTTTGAAGTTTGTAAGATTTGAATCATACGTGCAAAATGATGTATTATCAATTCAAGTTTCAGAAACTTGAATACTTTTGCCTTTTAGCTAAAGTTTTAAAAACATCATGCTTTTGATTTTCATTTTTAATTCAATACTATGTTTTAAAGAAGCTTTGTTGGCTCTAAAGCTTTGAGTCGAGCTTTTCCTGCAAATACTCTGTGATGCCAGTTTCTGAACCTGAGCTTTATTAAGATGGACAGCGAGGCCGCCTTTCAGTTAAAGGTTTTGCCCTGAGCAGTTAGGGGAATACTTTATCAGCCTACTCTCCTCTTGCTTAGGCACTTGGAGTATTTAGTCAAATCAACACTGGCTTCTCTCGTGACCTTCCATTCATTATTCCTGACACCAGAACCTGGCTGGAGAAGGGCACATCCAGGCTGCCTCCAAGTCATGAAATTGTCCAAACAGGATTTCTCAGAAGTCACGAGAGCTGGAGAGAAAAATCAAATTGTGTGATGTAATAGATACTTTTTTCCTTCTCACAAATTGCAGCTGATGAAATGTGACTCTCTCCCAGGCTGTAGTAGTTTGCTGAGGTCTCACCTGATGTGCTTTCAAATGGTACTCATTTCCTTAGACACACCACATGTCACAAAAACCAGATGACTTCTTCAAACTCAAGGGAGGCTGAGCAGTGCCACTGATAGCATGGCCTGCTGGGTCACTTCTCTTGGGGACCTGAGTGGAAGGAGAAAGCTTGAATCCATGAGTGGGGTTTCATCCATTTGCCGTATTGGTTCACGTGCGCAGTCTTTTGGGGACACGTTTAATGATGATGGCCATCTAGGATGATGCTGATGGAAGGCATTGTTCAGTAGCTGAGGGTAAGAGCTGAATAGAGCAAGCCCAAGCTCTGAGCTCATGGAGTTTCATGCAAGCCAGGAAACAGATTGGAAGCAAGTCAACAAGGTGCTGTGTTAGATGAGGTGGTCAGGAAAGGTTTCGGTGGAGGGGGCAGACATCTGAAGAGAAGGGGAAGAGAAGGTTTGAGTGACACCTATACCTGCGGGCAGAGGACAGCATATGCAGAGACTCTGAGGTGTGTGCATAGAGCTGGAGGCAAAACCAGGAGCAAGGCTAGGGCACAGCAAAGCAAGTGGGAGGGGTGTGAAACTTCACTGGAGGGGGTTTGGGAGGCTGTGATGAGGCCTTCAGACTGTGATGGAGACTCGTTGGAACCTCTGAGCAGGGTGGTGTCTGGACTAGATTGCTGTTTTAAAGGAATCACTGTGGTTGCAATTTGGAGAAAATATCAGAGGATCAAAAGTAGAAATAGAGAATGCAGTAAGGAGGAAACTACAGTGATTTGGGCAAGAGGTGATGGGAACTTGACTTAAGGGGAGAGCAGAGGAGGTGGTCAGAAACAGATGAGTTCTGGTTCTGTTGCATTGGTTGAACCTGTAGGGTTTGCTGAAGGATTGGATAGAGGAGAGACAGAGAGAGAATGTGAAAAAGAGAAAGGTGGGGGCAGAAAGAAACAAGGAGAGGAAGGAGGAGAGGAAAGGAAGGAGGGAGGGAGGGAAATCTCCAAGGTTTTTGGCCTAGAACCTTGGAAATCTTGATGTTTATTTTCTGAAATGGACAGACTGACAGTGGGGAGGGCAGTCATGTGGAGGGAGGGAGCGATTGGGAGCCTGCTTTGGACATGTTAAATGTGACTGCCCGTTCGATGTCCAAGCAGCATCAACAATGTCCAGTGTGGAAGGACGTTTTCTAGCCCTGGCTGAAATGCGTGAAGGTCTTTGGTTGGTTAAAGGAGGGGCTGGTATCCTCATTTGCATCTGCCCTTCTTTGCTCCTGCCACCCATTATGGGTGAGCCTGGGGCCATTGGCTCCTTTCTAATGACTTTTGCTGCTGCCTGGCTCACCTCTCTCCACCAGTTCATCCTTCACTCCACTGTCCAAATGATCTCTCTGCAACATGAATCCAATTGTGTTACTGCCACTGCGTGATTTTCTAAGGCTCAATATAACCTTTGGAATACAGTTCAAATCCCGGGCCTCTCCTGGCCTGGCTTATCCACTCACTCTTCTCTGCAAGTCATGCTCCAGCAACACTCAGGAATTACAATCCTAACAATGAAAATAACACACTTTCTTGAATGTCCCTGTGTGCTCAGCTCCATGCTGAGTGCTTTTCATGCATTATCTCACTTAATGCTCACATAAACTATACAAGGTAGTTAGTATCATTACTTGTACTTTACAGATGAGAAAATTGACATGTAGAGAATTAAGAATTACATTAAGTAACTTTCTCAAGCTCTCATGGCTTGTAAGAGACTATTAGAACTTGATCCCAGGTACTTTTTGTAAGGTCCAGACCCCATGCTCTTGACCACTGTACCTGTGATTCCCAGATCAGCAGCAGCAGCACCATGCAGCCACTTGTTAGAAATGTAGCTTCTTGGCCTGGCATAGTGGCTCATACCTGTAATCCTACCACTTTGGGAGGCTGAGGTGAGAGGATCACTTGAGCCCACGAAATCAAAACCAGCCTGGGGGACATGGTGAGACTCCCTCTCTACAAAAATTAAAAGACTAGCTGGATGTGGTGGCACATGCCTGTCATCCCAGGTATTCAGGAGGCTGAGGGAGGAGGATCACTTGAGCCCAGGGGGTAGAGGCTGCAATGAGCTGCGTTTGTGCCACTGCATTCTGGCTTGGGTGACAGAGAGAGACCCTGTCTCAAAAAAAGAAAATGAACAAAACAACAACAACAAAACAAAAAGAAATGCAACTTCGTGGGGTCCCACCCCAGATCTCCTGAATGAGAAATTCTTGGGTGGAGCCCAGCAACTTGAGTTTTCTCAGGCCCACAGGTGACTCCATGAGACCACTGTGCTGAACTATATTGCAGTTACACTGGCATGCTGTGCTGTTTATGCTGTATTAAGCCTCAGGTCTTTGCAGATGCTACTCATCTGACAGCAAATCCTCTTCCCTATGTCAGCCTGGTGGACTCGGAATCTTCCTTCAAGACTCATTTCCCGGGCCCTGACAAGTCTCCTTTGGTCTCCTGACCCATGAAGGCATCTCTTTTCGATGCTGCCAGAGGATGCTGCATCCTAAGGGTTTCTTGCTGTCATTAGATACAGAGTTTGTTCTGGTGACTCAATTTCTCTGAGCCTTCTCTGCTAAGGGGTAACAATGGTACTTACCCACAGGAAGTTTGGCCCAGGTGATCTTCTGAATTTCTTTCTTGTTTTAAGAGCAATAATTAATGTTTGCATTTAAAGGCTAAATTAGCAACAAATAGCCTCCTCGTTCCCAACAAATCTCTTAACACGCCTGTAATCCCAGCACCTTGGGAGGCCAAGGCAGGCAGATCACTTAAGGTCAGGAGTTGGAGACCAGCCTGGCCAACATGGTGAAACCCCATCTCTACTAAAAATATAAAAAATTAGACTTTTCTGACTAGGCTTAACTGAGTTAGGGACACCATTTGCAGGAACACGAGCAATGTAGGGTGTCCCATAGAGTGGAGGGGAACCTCTGAGCAGGGTGGTGTCTGGACCAGATTCCTGTTTTAAAGGAATTATTGGGGTTGGGTGGGTAGAGGGGTGCTTGGAGGACCCAGATGATGAGGTGAAGATCTGAGGTACTCGCAAAAGTGTTTGGGAGATGATACTTACAACACTGATTTCCATTTACAGCAATGAAACGAAGCTCTGTTATTCATTTTCTCTCTCACAACTCCTGTGTCCCTTCAACCTTAAATGGAGAATCCTTGAGTGACTTAGCCTCAGGAGGGGAGAAGGCTAGAGAGGTCCCAGGGGATGGGGAATGAAGATTATAGACCAAACAGCCAGGGCTGTGAGGCCTAGGATGGAGGTGCACCCCCCTTGATTTAAACTATGCAGGTTGAAAATTTAGCACAGCCCAGGCCTCTGAAGAAAGAGTCTGGACATTGAATACTGAAAGTCTTGTTTGTCTGCTCTAGACAAGAAACCGTGTCCAGAACAGGCCTGCCACCTACTAGGTTCTCAGTGAATGTGTTGGGAAACGAATGAGTGGTTGTAGCTGAGATGAATTCACACAGGTGTTAAAGCAGATGGTTGTCCATCGCCCTCCCTGCCTCATCCTTCTAGCTCCTACATTCTTCTGGCTCCTACATTTCTGTGTAGTCTGTGGACTTTCAAATGCCACCATGTACACCTCACTGTCCACTCTGCTCACATGCTGGATAGACTGGAAATGCCAGGGAAACCTTCACTCCACCCCAGCAGCCCCGAATGAGAGAAGCTAGTTGATAAATGTTCTGAGCCTTCACCCCTTCATGGGACAACCCCTTGGCATGATCCCAGCTGGCTCTCAGAGTTCCCCAGAACATCAAGACACAGTGGCCACAGTGGAAACTTATTTGGTAACAAACCCTTTATTGGCTTCTTGCTCATCCCTGTTTCACTTCTCCCTCCTGCACCTCTGTTTCCTGGTATCACCTTCTAAACACAGTACTTGCTCTTAAACATTTCTGATTCTGCGTCTAGGGGAACCCACGTAAGAAGTGTTAGAGTCCTTAGGTGCTCCAGAGCTGGAAGTGTATCCTTAAAGTCAGCAGCATAGCCAAGCAGTGAAGCACATGAGCTGGAATGCACTGACCCGGAAGTCACTGGCTTATTTTCTCTGTCTGAGAATCTTCCTATGGATTGTTATAACTTGCTGATAATGAGACAATATTTGCCACGTGGCACAAGGACTTCACATGGAAAGGGCTTCTTGAATACATGTATAATTTCTTTAGAACCTCACTCAGGCAGAATATGCCATCACCAGTGATGTGAGAAGAGGGTCTTTGCCCTTTTATCCCTTGTTGTCTATCTATTGCCTAGAACAGTACTAGGAATGAGGTAGGTGCAGAATTCATATCAAATGAATGAAACTGATTCACCACAAAGGACTGGATTCTGTTTTGCAAACAGCATTTTCATATTTTTCGTTGTGCCATGTGCTCTGTCTGAATTAACTGTCCTATGAAATCACTTACAATCACAACTCTCTCTTTGTGGCTCTGACTGAATTTTTGACCAGCTTTTATATTGACGAACACATTCTATGATTTGCAAAATGTTCATTTCAACCAATTTTATTAAAATTATATTTCTAGTCTTTTGTACAATTTAAGTTTGTTCATTCCTCATGAAGGTGTCACTTTATAATAAGTAGTGTGTACTTGCAGAGATGAATTCTGAGGAACTGAGGTCTCCTGCCAACAGCCAGCATCAACTTGCCAGTCTTGTGAGTGAACCATCCTGGAAATGGATTCTTCAGTCCCAGTCAAGCCTTCAGATGATGGTAGCCCTGGCTGAGAGCTTGACTGCAACTGTGTGAGTGATCCTAAACCAGAACCACCAGCCAAGCCACTCACAACTTCCTGACCTGCAGACACTGTAATAGATATTTATTGTTGTTTTAAGCTGCTAAGTTTAGAGTCATTTGTTTCACAGCAATAGATAATGGATACATACTAATTACTAAATAGGTAGAGATGAGACAAATGATCTGTAGGAAAGGAATACAGTTGTACAACAGCAAATAAACAATGAAACTGAGTCTGAAATGTGTCCTTATAAGGACAGAATTCTCTTTCTTTCTCTTTCTTTCTTTCTTTCCTTTCTTTCTCTTTTCTCTTTCTTTTTCTTTCTTTCTTTTCTTTCTCTCTCTCTCTTTCTTTCTTTCTTCATTTTATTTTATTTTAATTTTATTTTTATTTTATTTTATTTTATTTTATTTTTCAAAGTCTTACTCTATCACCCAGGCTGGAGTGTAGTGGCATGATCTCTGCTCACTGCAACCTCTGCCTCCTGAGTCCAAGCAGTTCTCATGTCTCAGCCTCCCGAGTAGCTGGGATTACAGGCATGCACCACCACACCCAGCTAATTTTGTTGTATTTTTAGTACAGACAAGGTTTCCCTGTGTTGGCCAGGCTGGTCTCGAACTCCTGGCCTCAAGTGATCCGCCAGCCTTGGCCTCCCAAAATGCTGGGATTATAGATGTGAGCCACAGTGCCTGGTCTAGGAAAGAATTCTTTAAGGGAATTAATTTGCTGGTCTCTGGGGGATAGTCTTGAATGATTGTCACTTAAGATCTTCTGCATCCAGGGAGCCAAATATGTCAATATTTGCTGAGCATTCTTAATGGAGGTGGCATGAAAGTGAAAAAGGATTGTGTTGATAATACACTGTCCTGGGTTAAGAATCACACTCTGGTCATGTGAGTACAATCATGTGCAACAACCAGGAAGACTACTACTGTTCACTGGGTGCCATTTCTTCTGCACGGGGAGGTGGTGATATCTCTTGTCCCGCGTGGCAAAGGGAATCGTCTGAGCGCTGAGCCATCTGGTTTTCACTTCTCCCAATTTCTATTGATTTTCTCCCTGTGCCTCTCATGGTTCTTATCCCATAGATATTTTGCTAAAAACATAGCACTTTAAAAAAGTTTTAAAAATAGCTACTTGGGAGTAATTCTTAGCCTTGGCTAATGCAATAGCTGAAAGTTCACTTTCAGTGGAAATCAATAGACTGTGTAGAGGCTTTGGCTCCCTCAGGTCCGCCCTGCAAAAATGTGGGCTGCCTGCTTGACTTGTTTTCACCAGAGTAACTCCTCTTATCATCTGAGTAGTCTTCGTTAGTGTGTCTGTGTTTCCTGCACAATCAATGTACATTCCTTGTCCGTGGTGGTGAAGGAGGTTGTTTGATCTGTTCACTCCCTTTGGGAAGAGGAAGAGTTTCTCTATTGGAGGTCCCAACTGAAAATGAATCCTTCTTCGACATGGACCATCATGCATCCTATGGACTGCCAGCCAGCACTGCCCATGAGTGCAGCACTGGGTCTGTTAGGGTGCCCCAGCACCCAGCATAGTCTAGGCATATGAAGGGGCCCAATAAATGTTTGTTGAATGAATGGTTGATGTTCAAGCATTTCATGCCCAGTATTGTGTAATTCACCTATATCTTGTCTCAAAATCTGCAATCAATGCAAAAAGTAAGTACACCTTGCAAATAATATTTGAATATTCAACAAGTACTTATTGATCTCCTAATGTATTCCAGGCAGCATTAGGTGGTGAGGCTCCAGGCCTGTTCATCTACCAAAGGAAGACAATAATATCAGCCTTTCAAGGGTGATAGGAAGATCTGAGGGTGGGTTCATGGCAGTGCCTGGCACGGAGTAGGTGACTATCTTACATGATAGTTGTCTGTCTGACTTGTATGAACTGTTTGGTTTTCTGGCCACATGGGTCTTCTGGTACTAGATAATTCCAAGCAGCAGATATCTTTGTACCACCAGTAATTGAAAGTAATGAAATGGGGTATCAGCCTCACGTGTGCTATCTACAAGAGATATGGCAGAAATCCTGGGAGACCCAGGTACATGTTTGCAGGACTGGCTACATAATTGGCATGTCCTAGTGCACAATGAAGATGCAGAGTCTTTTGTTAAAAAATTATTAAAAATTTTAAAATGACAACAGTGGAGAATTAAACCAAGCACAGGCTCTATGAGCATGGGTTCCTGAGAGCTGGCACTGGCTGCCCACTGGTGAAGCTGGCTCTGGTGTGCTACAGCCTTCACTCCTCTGGGCCCAGCAAGGGAGCTCAGAGGATGCCCTGGGCTGCCTCCTCAGAGTGGATCTCAGTCACTGGTCTCGAGTTTTGAACCTTGGAGTTTGAGTGGCTGGACTAGTCCAGGGTGATTCTGTCCCACACAAGCAATTTTTTCATGATCCAGCTTGGCACTTCCAAAAGAACGGGGTCAAACCTTACGACAGGCATCTGGGCCTGGCAGGTGAGTCAGTTTAACAGTTGGAGGAGAAGGGAACAGGAGGGGGTGTGTGCATCATACCTGCTTTCCCTGTGGTCATTAATCATCCTAGACCCATCCTCCCTGCTGTGCTGTTATCTTCAGCAGCCCCTCTAATCCCATCCACCCACCCGGCTGCTGGTTCCCCAGGACGGCAGGGCTCTTTGATTCCAGCCATGCCACACTGAATGCTTTATTGAAGCTCCAAGAAACATACCAGCCTTCTCATAGCAGGTACCTATGAGGGCCAGCTCTGCCCATTCCCACCATTGGATTTGTCCCCAGATTTTTCTGATGGAACCATGGGAAGCCAGGCCCTTGTTTGATGTCTGTGCAACATTCACATCCAAGGATTCAGGTCACTTTCCTATCTAGACCTGGGCCCAGCAGATAACTATAGTGACTGGCAGGTCCGGAACATTCATTCTCTCATTTAACAAGTATTTATTGGACACCTACCAGTGCCAGGCGCTGTTTTAAGCCTTGCAGATACAGCAGAGAATGGGAGAGAGGAAAGCATTTGTCCCAGTGGAGCTTGATGGGGAGGCAGGTAATACGTGAAACAATAAGTGCGCTGGGGTGATCCAGCCAAGCTCCTCCACCACAGCCGGGCTAGTCTCCAAAGCAGGCAGCATGCGGGATGTCAGACAGGAGTGGAGGCAGAAACAAAAATAAAGTAAGGGAGGTGGATGGGAGGTGCTGGTGTGGGAGGTAGAATTTAAAAGTAGAGAGGCTGGGGAAGGGCTCCCAGGGGTCATGGGTGAGTAGATCTGGAGGAATTCCAGGTGGCCATAACCTGGGGGCATGGTCTTTGGTCCTGTGTGCATGAGAGCCTATGCTTGACACAGAGGTGATGTCCTTTGTAGTCTTCATCTCCCATTCTATCCCAGCACCGGCACTTGCTCACTGGGGTCCATGATCCTACAACACGTGGAATACTTGGGCTGCGTGCATCATTCTGTCCTGTTGCTGGTCCCTGCAGAAGGGGATAGTCCTGGCTGATTGGGCAGCCTTGGCAGGAAAGCTGTCCCTGTACCAGGTATGGGTTGAGCCTTTGGAATTGGTGGCCAGTGTCCCAGTGCTGCTGCTAGTGAGGATTGTGAAGGTCCACATATTGTCAAAAATGAACCTTCAATAACACTTATTGACACACACTTACTGGCCGTGTGTGTCAATAAAAAGGAAGAATGAAAGGCATATTCCAACCTATCGGGTCCGTTCCATGCTCTGACAATGGCCTGACATTCACACCTGATTTCTCTCTGGCCCATAATGGTCCAGCCCCATTCTCCTTGCTCTGCTGTTATCTTCAGCGGCCCATATAATCCCACCCACCCACCTGGCTGCTGGTTCCCCAGGACAGCAGGGCTTTTTGATTCCAGCTGCCCCACACCGAGTGCTTCATAGATGCTCCAAGAAACATACCAGCTGCCATGTAACAATGCCATGTAACACTTCTTTTCTCATCTTGCAGGCCAGAATTTAGTCATAAGGCCACATCTGATTTCAAGGGAGCCTTGGAAAGATAGTCTTTATGTGCGCAGCGGAGAACCAGGGCCTTATCCCAAGGAAGAAAGGAGAGCAGGCATTGGGGGTAGGTAACCAGCAGTTACACCCCACACCTGGTGAGAACACTGGCACCATTTGTCCTTTGGTGGAGAAATGAGGCATCCCTTTCCTGGGATAACCCCTGGCCTTGTAGAGACCAGCATGAGTGGTCTTGGACCTAGACAGCCTCGCCAGCCTGATGACCCCGGAGAGGCTGGTGATGAGCAATGCAGGACACATCAGATTTCTGGGGACATAGAGATCTGCCCTCGAGCCTGGTGAAAGACCATTCTGGAAAGGTGACATAGTCCACGTTGCTCTCCCGGGTTTTTTTTTTTTTTTTGTGAATTGTCCCCCCAAAAGGTTGGCCTTTATATTAGCTAAGATTAAATTTGGCTATCTATAACACACAAACCCAAATAGAAGACGTCTGAAAGAAGAGAGAAATTTATTACTCTCTCCTGTAAAGGAAGTTCAGAGGTAGGAAGTCCAGGCCTGGCACGGACGCTCCCTGAGGTTTTAAGGGGTGCAGACATCTTTCAACACTTTGCTCTGCCACCTCTGGGATGGAGGCTTCACCTTCACGGTTGAAAATGAAGGTTAGGCTGGGCGCGGTGACTCACGCCTGTAATCCCAGCACTTTGGGATGCCGACATGGGAGGATTGTTTGAGCCCAGGAGTTCAAGATCAGCCTGGACAATATGGCAAGATCCTGTCTCTACTAAAAACGTAGCTAAGCAGAGTGGCACATGCCCGTAGTCCCAGGTACTTGGGAAGCTGATGGGGAAGGATCCCTTGAGCCCAGAAGGTGGAGGCTGCAGTGAGCTATGATCACACCATTGCACTCCAGCCTGGGTGATAGAGCAAGACCCCATCTCTAATTACAAAAAAATAGAAAGTGGTGGCTAGACTTTCAACACATCTATATTTTATGCTGCATGGCAGGACAAGGGGTAAGGGTAAGCAAAAGGCATGTTCCTGCTGTCTTTTAAAAATATTTTTGAAAGCTGCCATGCAACACTTCTGTTCTCATCTTGCTAGCTGGAATTTAGTCGAGAGGCCACATCTGACTTCAAGGGAGCCTTGGAAACTCTTTATGTGCACAGTGGAGAACCAGAGCCTTATCCCGAGGAAGAAGGGAGAGCAGGCACTGGGGGTAGGTAACTAGCAATTACGCCCCACACCTGGTGAGAACACCATCTGTCCTGACTCCAGGTCACAACTCAATGGATTGGGGGTGGACCCTGATCCAAGCCGGACAAGCAGTTTCTCTCCCCCAGAAACTTTAAACTGGGATTCAGAGGCATGAATCAGTCTCTGCAAAAACCTCAAACTGTGGGTAGGTGGGCTTCAGAGAAGAGTGTTGGCTCTCTTCCTGGGGAGATAGAGAAAGCTGGATGGCATAGAAGGAAGAATGAAAAAGGGGGGAAAAAAGAGGAAAGGAGGAGGGGATGAGAGAAGAAAGTGGCTGCAGCGGGGGTTGTTAATGTGCTCAGCAGTTTTTTTTTTTTTAAAGTCTGACACTTCTGCAGGGCTTCCCAGTAAGCACAAAGTGCACAGTGAGCTTTCTACGTATAATGGGTTGAGTGGGAAATGAGCAAAAAGATACATCTATGTCCTACCCCCAGTACCTGTGAATGAAACCTTATTTAGATAATGGCTCTTTGCAGGTGTAATTAAGTTAAAGATCTCAAGATGAGGTCATCTTGATGGGCCTTAAATCCAAGGACAGGTGTCCTTATACGGAGAAGGGAACACGGAGGGGAAGGCTGCGTGAGGATTAGAGTGATGCAGTGATTAATACCATCTGTGTCCCTAGATGCAGCGTGTTGCTATGCAGTGTCTTGTACAGACGGCTCAAACGTGTCGAAGTCTTCAGATAGTTGACTGAGGCCTTGCAAACAAAGGCGAACTCATACCTAGAATATATGTCAATTTCAGTCAAGATGAATCGCCTGTGCCGTCCAGAGTGTCAGAGTTTTATGTAACCACCTTGCCCCCAGGTGGCTGGTTGGACTGAAATTGTACCACATCCGAGCTCAGCATCGGTTTCTGCGTCTGGCAGACATGACATCTGGCAATAGCAGCAGCTAGATTGGCCTTAGTGAATGAAAGTTCCTTGCTGTTGATCCGTGCATAGTCTCCATTGCTGCCACGGTAGCTATTCCTTCCACAAACCCCTGGGGCCAGCACTGGGTGGATAATGACAGAGACTGACATTTACTGCCTGAGTCCTTCTCTCTGCTTGTCGCTTTAGTCCCTCCCCTGCGGCGGGTGCTCTCTGGTGGGCATTAACTTGTGATATAAAGGTCTTCGCTCTTTATGTCCACTTCCACAGGCCCATCCACATACCTCTCTCACTGACCTCCTGTCTCCAGTTTTTCTACATGAATCTTCAGTCTCTCAACCTTGCACCTTCCAGGCCACTAACTATTCAGTTCAGCCATTTGCCACTGCCCATGAATCAATGTACACTCCTTTTCCACACAAAATGGATGACCAGGAAGGCGTTTATACCTTTAGGGTCTCCCCATCACTGTAGTTTTACTTTCAGGAATGTATCTCTTAGGTCAGTATTGCCCAAGAAACTTGTTTCCCAAAATATTCTTTCAAAAAAGGGGTTCATGGTCAAAGACATTTGGAAAATTCTACACGCTCTAGGCGTCCCTTGGAGGAATATGATTCGTATTAGCATGTTCATGATTCTGAGAAGTCCTAACATAAAGATATTTTAAACCCATCATTGTCCCCAACTTTTATTCATTGAAATCTTTTTTCTAAGAGAGCAAACATATGTTGAAAATTACTAATTTAAATTAACCCCTAAACTCTGGATTTGAAAATGCACATACCCCTAGGCAGGTTACTGAACTACGTCTCACTTTTTTTTTTTTTTTTTGAGATAGGGTCTCACTCTGTTGCCCAGACTAGAGTGCAGTGGCGAGATCTTGGCTCCCTGCAGCCTCGACCTCCTAGGCTCTGGTGATCCTCCCATCTCAGCCTCCCAAGTAGCTGGGACTACAGGCACGTTACCACCACACCTGGCTAATTTTGTTTTTTATTTTTTGTAGAGATGAGAGATCTCACTATGTTCCCCAAGCTGGTGTTAAACTCCTGGGCACAAACTATTCCCTGCCTTGGCCCCCCAAAGTGCTGGGATTACAGGCTTGAGCCACCACACCCAGCCTACATCTTACATTTTTGCATAGATGAATGTATTTAATATTTTCTTTATGGATAGAGTGAGTTAATGCAACCTAAAAATTCTGGTTAGGATAGTAGGAGTTAGGAAGAGC
Organism: Hylobates moloch; assembly: GCF_009828535.3. Classification (NCBI taxonomy): domain Eukaryota; kingdom Metazoa; phylum Chordata; class Mammalia; order Primates; family Hylobatidae; genus Hylobates; species Hylobates moloch. Next base: position 7,018,487 of record NW_026652276.1, read on the forward strand.
ATTCAGATAGAGGAGTGAGACACATCCAAGATGAATTTTGCCCTGTTGACCATTTATCTTCTTTGGTCCTCTGCCAGTCACTCTTTGTTTATTAAAAGCAGGCTCCACTGACATTTGTGCAGTGGTGGCGAGTTGTAAAAAGACTTTTCTGAGCCTAAGATTAGTGGCGGAATTTATAGCAGTACTAGAAATAAAAAAAAAAAAAAAAGAAAGAAATGGCAGCATACAAAACAGGGCTGTAAATTACAGCCAGGGCTGTTAATAAGGAGGAAGATTCTTGCTGTCTAGGATTACCTTGGAGACTCGTGGAGGCTGCAGCCTGGTGATTGTATGCAAAACCAGTGAGCTGGAGGGACCATTCGGGCAGGCGCCTCCCAGGCCAGTGTCAACAGCGGCACAGTGTGGCTGGCATTCTGATTATGGGGCAAATCCAAGCCCTTGGTCTGTCTTGTTTTGAGCTGAGTCTCTTCAGTAGCAGCTGGCTTTAGAACCTTCACTGAAATTGCCGGTTATAAACACAAGCTTTTTGCATTGGTTATCATCTCCCCTTTAACAGAGGGAGACTATTCTAGACCTGAGGTTTTGCTGGATAGTTTGCATTAATATTGATAATAGGTAAATAAATTTATGTCTGCAGACACAGGTAACCTTCACATATGGTGACTATATCTAGATTTTAGTTTTGTATTTATAAAGAAGAGATATTTCGGAAAGCCTGTAGGGACAGAATCCCATGTCTTAGAAATGCACACTGTACAGCATGGATTGGAATCTACAAACGCAGAGCAGAGAACTGTGCAAATAGTAAGTCCATGTGTAAACAGCAATCACCAAGGCACGGGGACTTATGGATTTAGCCCAAATTCCACTTAATACTGAGATCTATTTTTTTTTTAATCCTTGTCTGGTCAGCAGCACAACAGAATTTTAAAATACATGTTAACTCTTCTTTTAAAAGAAAAACCTCAGGCTGCTGTTGCCATGGGGAAGAGTGGGGAGTTCTTGGTCAAAAGACACAGGAAGTAACTGGGACCTCTGCATAGTTAAGAAACCCAGCATCTTACTTGGAAATTATCTTCCCACTAAAACAAACATACAAACAAACAAACACACAGAATGGGCAGTGCATCTCAGTACTTCTGTTCCACCCCACGGCTGTGGGAGCAGGGAGAGCGGAGAGCTCCTTTGAAAGCTCACCTCCTGCTAACCCCTCAGGAGAGAAGAATGAGTTTCCTTAATTCCCATACTGCATGGATCTATGTGGCCGCCTTTAGGGGCTGAGGAATCCAAAGCTATAAAAATGTATGTGATGAAGACTTAGGGGCTATACTTAAATTGTGAACTTCACGCAGCTAAAAAAGAGAGTGAGAGAGAGAGCGACTGACTGAAGGCGTGAGAGCAAGCAAGGCAGGGTCACAGAAGAATATCATGACTTAAATACAACCAAGAGGGAGAGCCAGAAAAAGCAGCAGGGCAGGGGGGATTTCTCATTTGGCCAGGCGTGGTGGTGCATGCCTGTAATCACAGCACTTTGGGAGGCTGAGGCAGGTGGATCACTTGAGCTCAGGTGTTTGAGACCAGCCAGGGCACCATAGTGAGACCCTGTCTCTACAAAAAATACAAAAATTAGCCAGGCAAGGTAGTGCACCTGTAGTCTTAGCTACTCAGGAAGCTGAGGTGGTAGGATTGCTTGAGTCCCGGAGGTAGAGGTTGCAGTGAGCTGAGATCATGACACTGCGCTGCAGCCTGGGTGACAGAGGGAGACCCTGTCTCAAAAAAAGAAAAAAAGAGTATTATTTGTCATGGATATTGTCATAATTAAGGGAGATGTTTAGTGTATACCCTTCACGCCACATCAATCCTTTCGGCTATCTTGGCAAAATTTTATGTTAAAAGGACTCCTTTGGGGAGCATTAATCAATGAGGGTATCTATCATTCATTGAGCATTTACCAAGCGCCGTTGGGCTAAGCACACAGTGTCACAGTGAATTCCCTTAGCAACCTTGAAAGTCGGCTCCATAATCTCTAGTTTAGTTGAGAAAATGAACACTTAGGAAAATTAATTGACCCACAGGGCTAGGTAGGAGCTAAGCTAGGATTTGAACCCAGGTCTTCAGAGAATGGTAAAGGGTTCAAACCAGGTGGCCCTAATGGCAAGAAGCATCGCAATTCAAGTTCCCTGAGAGGGCAGACTAGGAGGGAAATGTCCTTCCAGAGTGAAGCCTAAATGAGTCTTCCTTTCCCTGTTTGGGGTTTTCACCTGTCACACAAAGTATAGGAGCCCATGTAATTTTTCATAACAGTTGGTGGTTTTGCTTTTAGAATTGTGTTGCTTCCAAAAACATCAGGCAGTCAAGTCAACAGGGATGGTACAGTCTACTGGTTTCAGTCAGATGAGAACCTTCATTCTGCAATGATGCATTCTTAGTAAAATAATTGTGTATCAAACACAAGCCTGACTTTTAAAAGCTATTGGAGGTGAATTAACCCACAACCAATTTATATGACTCTCTTAATCTTACAAAATGAAAATTTCAGTGCCTAAATTCTAAAACACAGGACCTTGGTGTCAACTGTTTAAAGATCACCATTTGCCGACCAGCTTTTTAAGATTAGTTTAATGGTAATTTCTGCCTGTTTCTTTGAGTCATGACCCGTTATATTGCCCGTGAATCTCTAGGATAAATTGTGTCCTTGGGTGACCAACTATTTAAATTGGTGATGACCACATTACGCTTGGAATATGTTTTTCCTTATCACTGATCCAGTTATTTTAAATTATAACTCCGTTTTTCAGTTTATTTTCAACAAAGTCATCAAATCTTTGGTCAACTCAAAGATACATGCATATTTGCAGTATTCCGGGAAAAGAAATAAAAAGATACTAATGAAACCGAGCTGTGTCAGCAATCTCACCCTCTTTTAAGTTCCCAGAGCCTGCAGTGCCTGGCCCCATGTTGGTACAATTTCACTGTGTTGTCACCCACGTTTATGCGGCTGTTTTCTCCAAGGCTGAGCCACTCCAGCTGAGAGCTGCATTTGACTTGTGGCCTACCAGATGGTGGAGGCTCAATCAGTCTTTGCTGAGCAAATTGACGGATCCAACAAGTAGGACTGAATTATGAAGAAAGAAGAAAGGTGAAACGTGGGCCGGGTAAGGCTCAGCTGAATCAAATCAAAGGGTTTGGAAGACAAAGAAGATGAGTGGATGCGTGCACAAAAATGAGGCAGTATCACAAGAGGCGCTGACTTTAGAAGAGAATTATGATCTCCCCAGAGAGAGACAATCTATCTAGAAAACTTTGCTCTCAGCTCCTGGGTAATTCTGGGTTAAATTAGCTCCATTAGCTCATAAAAACCACCATTACCTCACCAAAACAAAAAGACGTTAATAACAAAGAACTGTGTGGTTTTTATAGCACTCTGCTTTTAGCAGCTTTCTCAGCACATTATTTCATTTGAGCTTCTCAAAAAAAAAAAAAAAAAGGTTTTTTTCCCTTTTGGTGAGGAGGAGGAGCCTAAGGGGTTAAGTGGGAAACCCAAAGCCACCATTTAGTGGATCGGGGGTGCAGCTGGGACTAGAACACACAAGTCTAATTTTGTTTTCACTGCTTGAGAAAATTGGACATCCCTAAGGGCCGGCCGGCCTACCCTGACTTGCATGAAAATTGCAAAGAAGCATTTTTATTGAAAAGCTCTACTGCTCTTTTTGGGAACACTGCTTTTGAGGGGCTTGGTAAAAGGAAAATTGATGGCGGTAATTATGCTCCTTTCAATACCCCCAGACATCTGCTGGGCTTGCCATTGTTCCGCACCCTGGGGCCTGCACTGTGGTGTCTGCCGGCTGCGTTCAGCAGCCCGGAGCGTCTGAGTCATTTTCCAGGCGGCTTGCCTTGCGTGTCAGCATCCTGTGGTTCCCTATTTGTGGGCCAGAGTTTCCCCGCGAGACATGGAACACATGCTAAAGGGGGTCAGGAAGACGCCTTGGATTGTCAGTTTTTAATTTCTGTTTTCACGTGCAACTTGATGTAGTTCCGCCCCGAAAAGCAACCCCTGTTTTCTTTCTATACCAGACACTACTAAAAAGAGATTTTGGTAGGCCATTTCATTTTAGTTTCTGATTTTTAAAATAAATGCTCCCCCTTTTTTAATCTCTAGTCTTTTTTTTTTTTTTTTTTTTTTTTTTTTTGAGCCTGAGTCTTGCTCTGTGGGCTAGGCTGGAGTGCAACAGCATGATCTCAGCTCACTCAACCTCCACCTACTGGGTTCAAGCGATTCTCCTGCCTCAGCTCCTGAGTAGCTGGGATTACAGGCGCCCGTCACCACGTTTGGCTAGTTTTTGTATTTTGTTAAAGACAGGGTTTCACCATGTTGGCCAGGCTCATCTCGAACTCCTGGCCTCAGGTGATCTGTCTGCCTTGGCCTCCTAGATAGCTGGGATTACAGGCGTGAGCCACTGTGCCCAGCGATCTCTGGTATTTCTTCTTCATAATCTAGCAGCTGAACCACGTGTGAATATTCTTCCCTTTCTTCCGTCCTTTCCTGCTCATTCCAGGTTGTAACAGAGCAATTAAAACAAAGTAAAACTGTAATATGTGAACATGGTAAAATACTAAGATGTCCAGGAGGGTATTTGTGAAAAGCAGGGTGGTTCTAAGTTGTGCAGGTCCTGAAGTTTATACCATGAAAGGCCTTGTCTTTAAGAACACAACAAATGTCTTTGGCAAATCTGACAAAAACAGATGTTTGTATGAGCACATGGCCTGAACACCAATCCCCCAACCCAGGGCCTCAGAAGGGGCTGTGCTGTGAGGGGCCTCTAAGCTTAAGTCCTCACAGGAAATCCACCCCTGGGGAACAGAAGACCCTCCCACTTGCCCTCTGTTTCCTAGTTTCTCTCCCAACAATCACTGTGGCTCTTTTCCAATGCAGCCCTCCAGAGAAAGTGTATGCATGCACAAAGTAAATGCAGATACCAGCTTTGACCAGTTTCCAGTGTGGCCAAGGGGTCTTTCACCGCAGGGGCTGTTTCCCAAAGCCTCAGGTCGTGGTGGCAGGAGAGGAGTGGCAGAGCGTGCTTGAGGCCACCAGGACCCTGACACCTACCCACTCCTTTGAGGAACCTGTGAGTCCTGGCAGTGTGACCCCGAAGAGAACACATCGTGCAGGAATCTTGAGTGCACTGGGTGCCTGGGAGGCTGGACGTTGGCCAGGGGTCAGCGTTCTCACACAGGAGACCAGCAGCAAGGACAGAGAGAGGGGCCAGATGCCTGCAGGAGGACCCCTGGAATGGGAGCGTCATGCTGGGCACACACGAAACCTCCCAGGGGCTCCAGAAATGAGTGGAGGAAGTTTGGAGGAGGGTTTCAGATCCTGGGCCAGAGGGCTGCCGTGAGAGGGGAGGCCCTTGTCACCATGGTGCCATGGGTAGACTTGTTAGAATTGCTGCTACCAGACTGGCGAGGTCTTGGGGATTCAGGTTATGGCATCAACCAGACCCTCTATGCTCTGTGACAGTAAGACGAACAATCCGAATAAGGCTACTTCTTATCAGCTGAGAGCAGACATCTGAAAATCATACACAAACTCCCTTCTCGGGGCAATCTTGGAAAAAAGGGCCAGCCATTGGCATGAAGAAAGAGATTCTGCAAGGTTGGAGCTCGGCTTCTCGGAATCACATCCCCCCTTGTGGGGTCAGGCCAGATGGGGAGAGAGACGGGGTGCCTCTCATGCAGCGTCTGACCTTGTTGGAACTTGGACTCCTCTCTAGCCCAACTCCTATTGGATTACCCCACCCTAGGAGTACGTTCTTAATATTCTATACTCGCTTCTTTGTTATGGGATATTATCTGAATAAACAGAAGGATCAGAAGGGAGACGATCTTCAAAGGAAGCAGGCAGGCCGTGTGCCTCCCTCTGCAGACCCGTCGGATGAGTAATTAGCATTTTGAGTCTCTGGTGGATCTTTCCTTCTTATTACAGTCCAACTTTATGTCCTGTTTCTTCATTTAATCTTCTTCACACCTCAGTAGGCTTATTCTCAGCCACATTAAGGCCAGGGCAGAATAGAATATGAAGCTGTGCCTTGAGTTAATTGAAACACAGGCACTGGCTGGATTAGGGAATGGCTGCAGTGGGTTGGGGAACCCACAGGAGAGTTAAAAAGCGAATCAACACGTGGATGAGCTACTCAAAGGATGTATTATTTTACAGATATGCAAAAGGATGTGCTGGATTTCCTTTTATTTCATCTTTTCTCCCCTTCCTCCTTCCTCCCTCTCCTCACCTTCCAGCCCCCTCCTCTCATTTCTTTCTCCTTGGCCTGGTGGCAATGGCACCCACACCCCAGCGCCTGTACCCTGGTCTCCACACCCCCGCACCCACAGCCTGCCACACTCTTTCATGACTGTCTCTGATGTTCTGTGCTGGGGGAAGATGAGAGAGAGAACAAGGGCTTCCCCAGGACCTCTCCTATCACCCTCAGTGCGCTGCACTCTGGAGAACACAGAGCATTGGGCGTGTGTGGGTGGACACTCTTCAAGCCTGGGCACCTGAGCAATGCCGGCTCACTCTCATGAGCTCTGAGCAGGGACACTGTGCTTTGAAGCATGTCACCCACAGAATCCAGTAATCTGGCCACTGCCAGAGGTTCACTTAAGATGCTGAAATGACAACAGTCTGGGTGAACTGCAAAGCACAGGTGTCTGCATTGCTCACCTGCCTGCATGCTGCACCTGCCTTTCTGGGCATCCCTGATGGGGGTGACCCCAGTAGAGCCCCGCACGTTCCCGCGTCACTCACACACAGAATGGCTGCTTCCATGGCTGTCAGAATGGATAGTTGAGCTTCCGTGATAGCTGATGAGGCACTTTATAAGCAACAAGGATCAATTGCAAAGCTGACTTGCCCATAGAAGAGCGATATCATGAAATAATTAGTTTACACAAAAATGTCTGTGGGCAGGAGAGAATGTGACAGCACTGACAGCTTGAATCAGGTCACTTAAAAAGACAAAAGCTGGGGGCTTGGGAGTCACGAAACCCCCCTCCCATCTGACTCCAGCTGGCCCTGAGCCCACATCGGGAGCAGGACAAATATACTATGAGATTTTTAAAAGTCTGTAAGATGTGAGCCTGCGGAGTAATACACGGAGCTAGGTCATGTCTGCCGCAGGAGTCCTGAGCATGGCCTGACTGCTGGCCCATGACTTATCCTGGGGAAAGGGTCTGGGATATCAGAGTAGATTGCTGGGGTCCTGCACAGAGCAGCTGGGGGCAGATGAAGCCCAGGGGGTGACTGTCTTTGCAGTCCGAAGGGGAAGCCCCATCAGACCCTGGGTATGACCTCAAACATGGGGTTCAGATGGCTCAAAAGGACAGGAGCCTGGGGGAGTGGGGACCAGAGCAGGTGGGGGAGGGGTGTAGAAGGTGAACTAAGGCAAAAAAGGGTCCAGAGAGTGAGCTGTGAGCAAAGCAAGGGTTCTGGAACTTCTCTTACACAGTGCTGGCCAAGTCCCAGGACTGGTTGGCTGGTCAGAATTTACTGGAATGGAGCTTTAATGGGATTGGAAACTCAAATCCCTGCAGGGAAGTGGTGGGGAGCTAAGAGCACCAACAGGTGTGTGTGAGGACAGATGGCAGGCACCGGCCCCAGCCTCAGCACCAGGGAGGCAGCAGGGATGGGCAGTGGGTGTAATGAATGGTGGGGGTGGGCATCCAGGCTACTCAGCTCTTGCCCATTTGTTGCCTGGTGGGGTTGTGGGTTCGATATTGCCAGATCTTCCAACCCAGATTTCCAAGTTAAGCAGAATAATGTTTAAATATTGAAAACTAATGCAAATGTCATTTTCATTTTAAAAAATTGTTGCAATATAACGTACCTGCAGAAGAGTACTCCTATGATGATGGTACTGCTCAATGAATTTTTACCAATTGAATAATTTCATGCTGTCAAGACTGAGATCAAGAAATTAAACATTTCCAGCCACTGGAAAGCCTTCCTCAGGATCGAATCTAGTCACTCCCGTATCCCTGCCAAGTATAATCACCATCCTAGCTGCTAACGGCACAAATTAGTTTTGCCTGTTTTTGAGCTTTCTATAAATGGAATCATAACGTTTGCAGTCATCTGTCTGTCTCTTCTCGTTTATCATCATGTTTGAGAAATTCATCCATATTGTTGCATGTAGTTTTGTGTTCAGATTTTAAAAATAATCTTACAGGAGTCGAGACAGGGTGAGGAGAGGGATAGGGCTTCCTGCAGTGTGCAAACGGGAGCATTCAGACATCATAGAACGGCGAAAAGAGCATTTGGCCCCCATAGAGACTCAGGAATGTCAGCGTCTCAGTGCCTGTGACACTTTCCCGAAACTTAAGGGTTGACATTATCGAGGACAAAGAAGCCAGAGGCCCTGTGTTGTAACTTCTGCAAATCAGACAAGAGGTGTGATGAGTCTTTTGCCATATGAGGCAGCAATAACAATAATAGTAGTAGTCATATGACTAGCTAACATTTGTATGGTACTTACCACAACAGGTGCTGCCGTGTTTTATATTTATTATTTAATCCTCATAACTGTATCAGTAACCTGGTTTTACAAATGAGGAAGCTGAGATGCAAAGGGCTTAAGTAACTCCAACTTAAGTAACTTGCCAAAGGTTACAGAGCTAGCAAAATGCAGACCCATACAGTTTTGAGCTCTGAACCAGTTTGCAATGAAAACAGTTAAGTCCACGTACAGACCTGCTCTTCAGGCTGGGCCAGCAGGAGAAGGTGAGCCTCCTGGGAACCCAGCTCCATTTCTTGTGGGTAGAAGCTTCGTTGATTATCAGAAAAACTCAGTAAGATCTAGGAAAGTAAGACCTAGGAAAATGTGTTCTTTGGGTATGCAGTGGAGGGTCCTGCGTGGGTGACACGTCACTGGCTCGTGGCCCCTGCTTTGGTAAAGGATCTCTGGCTTTGTGCACAGAGCTTACAGAAGGTTGCAGGGGCTCAGAGGCAGAAGCCACAGTGTGCCATGTGATGGTTAGGGGCAATGCAAGGTAGGCTTCACCTTTGAATGGGCTTCATCCACCCCAGAAAACAAGCGCTTGGGGGTTTACAAACCCCAGCCATGGGCTGTGGCCTTCTGGTCTAAAATCTCCCCAGACATCTTCATCTGCCCACTTGCTGTGGACTGAATGTTTGTGTCCCACTTCCTGCTCCTGCATGGATATGTAGCAACCTAACCACAGTGTGTGGGTATTGGCAGGTGGGGCCTTTGGGAGGTGATTAGGTCATAACGGTGAAGGCCTCGTGAATGGGATTAGTGCCCTTATAAAAGAGCCCCAGGCTGGGTACGCTGGCTCATACCTGTAATCCCAGAACTTTGGGAGGCTGGGGCGGGCAGATTGCCTGAGCTCAGGAGTTGGAGACCAGCCTGGGCAACATGGTGAAACTCCACCTCTACTAAAATACAAAAAATTAGTCAGGTGTGGTGGCATGCACCTGTAGTCCCAGCTACTTGGGAGGCTGAGGCAGGAGAATCGCTTGAACCTGGGAGACAGAGATTGCAGTGAGCCGAGATCGAGTCACTGCACTCCAGCCTGGGTGACAGAGCAAGACTCCATCTCAAAAAAATAAATTAAAAAAAAGGCACAATGGAGACACCTTGCCCCTTCCACTACGTGAGGACCCAGTGAGAAGTTGCCATCCATGAGCAGGAATGGGCCCTCAGCAGACACCGAATCTGCCAGTGCCTTGATCTTGGAATCCTAGCCTCCAGAGCTGTGAGAAATACATTTCTGTTGTTTGTAAGCTGCCCAGTCTATGGTATTTAGTTATAGCAGCCCGAACTAAGACACCACCCTAATGCTCCACTGCTTACACTTCCCTTCCTTGGTTCTTTCCTCCTTGTTGAGCTTCCTGCTTCAGCTCCTCCTCCTCCCCCCACGTCCCTTCTCTGCACAATACCTTAGGATGGGCGTCTCCGGCTCCCCTTTGGTCTCATTGCTTGCACATGGCACCACCAGTTGGTCTATGAAGACACCTCTGCTTCCAGCCCTAGCCAAGGCTTCTTGCAGCCCTTTAACTTTGACTCCAAGCTGGACCTTTTCTCTTTGTCACCCTGGACATCCTTTCACTGCATGGTGGGTAGCATCTGTCTTTGCTTCCTCAGTTTTCCTCACTTGTGTCTGCTGAGGAACATCCTCAAGAAATTTACTCCGAAAAGGTGCACTGGAGGAAGTGTCTTTCTTTGGCTCAGCCTTGCAGAAGCAGAAAGTTGGAATGCAACTGATGCAAAGAAGCACTTTTCACTCTCGGAAAAGTAGAGAGCAGGCCACTCTGAGCCTCCCTCTTGTCGTCAATAAGCTCTTATCAGAGGCCAAAATTGTAAGGATTAAAACCATGACACCTGTGAGATGGCTTGGGGGCCTCAGGGGCAGTGGGTGCCACGTGAGCCAAGAGCAGAGTGTAGGGGAAATGCAGTGGGGGGTGGGGGAGAGGGAGAAGGGCACATGGAGAGAGTGACTGTAAGGAATCAAGAAGAGAGGAATGGCCTGAGGAAACAGGTGATCAGTATTGAGGATGATTGTCGGCATCATTGCCATGCTTTCCTGGGCTGCTTGCTTTTCTGGGGAGGGAGGAGAGTGTTGGTCCAACCTAGTTCACCTGTGACTGTTTTGCATGCGCGAGACGCTCTTACTATCCTTTGTCACTTTCTCTTTGTTGATGTATTAAACAGGGTGCTGATCTTCTCCATCCAGGAATAGTTTGGCTTCAGTTTCCCCTGGCTGACAGGTAAGAGGTACAGACATCTGATCTTGTTTCATCACAGGGAAGCAGCCTCCTCTTCTCATCCCTAGGTCTCCCAGCATCTGCCCCAGCCCTGCTCTTAATGCTGTCTGAGTTGCCCAGGGCTGCCATAATCAACTGCCACAAACTGCGTGGCTTTTAATGACAGAAATGTATCTTCTCAGGGTTCCGGAGGCTGAAAGCCCAAAATCGTCCCGTAGGCAGGGCTGTGCTTTCTCGGAGGGCTGTGCTATCTCGGCAGGGCTGTGCTTTCTCGGAGGGCCCTGGGAGAGCGCTTCTGCTGTTGCCGGCATCCCCAACACCCTTGGTTTGTAGACGCAGTAACCCGGCCTTTGCCTCTGCCATCATGAGGCCTTCTCCTCCTTGGGTCTCTGTGTCTTCACAGGGCCTTATAGAAACACCTGTCATTGTGGATTAAGGCCCACCCTAATTGAGTATGATCTCATCTTAATATATCTGCAAAGGCCCTGTTTCCAAATAAGCTCACATTCACAGGTACTGGGGTTTGAGACGTCAATACATCTGTATAGGAGAAACATATGGCCCCCACAGCCGCCTCTCCTGTGCAAATGCATGATGTGTCCTTGCTCCTGCCTGCAGCCAACCCCTCACTCCACTGCATCCCTCAGTCTTCACTTTGCGGAAAATTCCTTCCTGCCATTATTCCTGTCTATTGGATTATTCTCATCAAAACGAAAACATGCTATATTGCCTATCTTAAAAAGAAGATATAAAACTTATTTATTTTTATTTATTTATTTTATTTTTATGGAGACAGGGTCTTGCTCTGTTGCCCAGGCTGGAGTGCAGGGGTGCATCTCGACTCACTGCAAACTCCACCTCCTGGTTAAAGCGATTCTCCTGCCTCAGCCTCCTGAGTAGCTGGGATTACATGTGCGTGCCACCACGTTCAGCTAATTTTTGTATTTTTGTAGAGATGGGGTTTCACCACATTGGCCAGGCTGGTCTCAAACTCCTGACCTCAGGTGATCTGCCAGCCTCAGCCTCCCAAACTGCTGGGATTACAGGTGTGAGCCACCGCGCCCGGCCAGGAGATATAAAACTTTTAAATCTTACATTCCTCCCTCAGGTTCTGCCCCACTTCTCTGCTCCTTTTTATTCTCCAACTCCTCAAAAGTGTTGTCTCTTTTCTTACTTTGCATTCTCCCCTTGATCCACACAAGCTCGCCGCTTCACTGAAACCATCTTGGAAAGGTGTAAGTGTTTCATAGAAAACAGAAGACTACATGTCTCAGCTTGCCTGTCACAATCTTGGCTTATGGTCTGCGGCTCTGGTTTAATTAATTGTGATTCCTTTGTCTCTCGAAATGATCCCAGTTTGTATGATAACTTTGATAGCTACCCCACTGTTGACTCCCACATTGCCAAACAAAATGGCCATCTTTAGCTCTCATCTTACTCCACCTCTCACCAGAATGTGACCCGACTCATTACCTCCTCCCCCTCCTTGAAATATTCTTCTCACTTGCCTGTTTAACACCATGTCTCTGCATCTGCTGCTATGTATCAAAGGATGTGGTTGCTATGGTGATGAGTTGGTGAAATTGGGAAAGGATTGTGGTGTTCATAATCTACCTCAGTCAGAATTCTTGGTTAGAAGCAAATAAATGGACTCTGGCTATTTTTAACAAAAATAACAATTCTTAGGAGGCTATAGGTATTTATGGAAGCAAACAAAGTCCAGAGGTCCTGGCTTGGGAAAGTAGAAAGAAACCAAAGGAACACTGTGTGGTTTAGAAATAAGTGGGAAGGAAGAAAGGGGAGGCAGCAAGTGTAAACTGTTCCTCTGAGAAGCTTAAGAAGCAGGAGCTAGGCATGGTGGCTGATAGCTGGTGACTGTAATTCCAGCTACTTGGGAAGGTGGGGTGAAAGGATCATTTGAACACAAGAGGCCAAGGCCTCAGGGAGCTATGATCATGCCACTCCACTCCAGCCTGGGTGACAGAATGAGACTCTTGAAGACAAAAGAAGAACAGGAGGAAGTTAGAGAATTGTAGATATGGTAAAATAGGATCAAAGAATGGGTGTCGTTTTAAGAAAGGGTGAAGCATGAGCACACTTATTGGCAGAGAGACAAAAAAAAGTATAGAAAGGAAGAGTTTCTCTTATCACAATGGAATTAAACCAGAAATTAGTAACAGAAAATACCTGGAAAAACATGAAATATTTGCTATTAAACAAGAAGCATTTAAATAACCATGGTCAAACAGGAAATCACAGGGAGTCTTAAAAAACATTTTGAATTAAATGAAAACACAACATCACATCTTGTGGGATACAGCTAAAGCAGCGCTTCGAGGAAAATTAATAGCACTAAAGTGCTTATATTAGAAAAGAAGAAAGGTCTCAAACCAATCATCTATGTTTCCACTTTAAGAAATCTCAGAAATTAAAAAAAGGAAATTAATTCTGAAGCAAAAAGATGAAAAGAGTTGGTAAAGAGCAGAATCAATAAAATTGAAAACAGAAACTATAGAGAAAAATCAATAAAACGAAATGGTGGTTCTTTATGAAAGTCAGGGTAAGGAACAGATGCATTTGTGTGCATAAGTGGCAAAGGTAGGGGCTGGATCTGTGACAAACTGATGAAGGAATATCTGGTTTATTTTTATGTGTGTGTGTGAAATAGTAGGTGGGATCCACTAAGAAGTGCATGAGACGCTGGAACTGGTGAGGAGAGAAGCAATATGTTAGTGTGTTTCCTGGAGAAATGGGACAAGTAACTGTACTGATTTTGACTGCTACTATGACAAATTACAAGAAATTTAGCAGCTTGCTTAACACAAATTTGTTCCAGAGATGAGAAGTCCAAAATGGGTCTGTCTTGGCTAAAATCAAGGTGTTGGCCGGGCTGTGTTCCTTCTGGAAGCTCTAGGGGAGAATCTGTCTTCTAGCCTTTTTCAGCTTACAGAGGCCACTCACACTCCTTGGTTCATGGCCCCATCCTTCATCTTCTAAGCCAGTAGTGTAGCATCTCCCAGTGCCTCTGTCTCTGGCCCCTGCTTCCACCATTGCCTCTTCTTCTCCTGCCTCCCTCTTAGAAGAACCCTTGCAATTACACTGGTCTATGGAATAACCCAGGATAATCTTCCGAGGTTTTTAACTTCATCACAGCTGCAAAATCTCTTTTGCCATGTAAGCTACTATGTTCACAGATTTCAGGGATTAGGATGTGGACATCTTTGGGGGGATAATATTCTACCAACACTGTAGCTAGCCAAGAACAAGTAAAAGAATTGAAAAAAGCACACAGGTGTGGCAGAGGCTGGAGACCATGAACTTACTGTGGCTGAAATCTGCAATTTAGGACTTTTAGGAACTGGAATCCAGGAACTAAGTTGGCAGACTGTAGGTCTAGGCCAGGGTGTGGAAATTTTCTTTGAATATAGCAGGACAGGGATACAGGGAGTAGGGGCTTTGAGAAGAGTGTAACTTATTTGCTAAACTGCAGGATTCAGGCTGAGTAAGCAGGGGAGGAAGAATGCTTACAGAGGGGAGGACATAAAAGTATCAAACGATGGTAAAATGTATAATCCAAGGTTTCAGGTATGAGACAGTATGACAAATGGCTGCTAACAACTTTGAAGAAAAATTCTTATTATAGGGGATCCTGTCCTCTTTCATTCCAGCACATGTCAATTCATTAATTAGACTCAAGGCAGAATTTTCTTAGTTTTTTCTGTTTTTTATTTTATTATTATTATTTTTTTGAGACGGAGTCTGTCGCCCAGGCTAGAGTGTAGTGGCACAATCTCTGCTTGCTGCAACTTCCACCTCCTGGGTTCAAGCAATTCTCCTTCCTCAGTCTCCCAAGTAGCTGGGATTACAGGCACCAACCACCACACCAGGCTTTTTTTTTTGTATTTTTAGTAGAGATAGGGTTTCACCATGTTGGCCAGGCTGGTTTCGAACTCCTGGCCTCAACTGATCCACCCACCTCAGCCTTCCAAAGGGCTAGGATTACAGGTGTGAGCCACCACCTCCAGCCTCAAGGCAGAATTTTCTGACACCTTATCTTTTGTATAAAGGAATGCATTTCATCTACTCTTGATACTGGTCAGAGGTCTCAGAATAAAAACGAAGTCTGTCTTCTAAGGCAGTAATTTATTGCAGCCTTTTGTTGCATCTAATTTTTTTTTTATCATACTTTAAGTTCTAGGGTACATGTGCATTGCGTGCAGGTTTGTTACATATGTATACATGTGCCATGTTGGTGTTCTGCACCCATTAACTTGTCATTTACATTAAGTATATCTCCTAATGCTATCCCTCCCCACTACCCCCACCCCACAACAGGCCCCAGTGTGTGATGTTCCCCCTTCCTGTGTCCAAGTGTTCTCATTGTTCAATTCCCACCTATGAGTGAGAACATGTGGTGTTTGGTTTTCTGTCCTTGTGATAGTTTGCTCAGAATGATGGTTTCTAGCTTCATCCATGTCCCTACAAAGGACATGAACTCATCATTTTTTATGGCTGCATAGTATTCCATGGTATATATGTACCACATTTTCTTAATCCAGTCTATCATTGATGGACATTTGGGTTGGTTCCAAGTCTTTGCTATTGTGAATAGTGCCACAATAAACATACGTGTGCATGTGTCTTTATAGCAGCATGATTTATAATCCTTTGTGTATATACTCAGTAATGGGATGCCTGGGTCAAATGGTATTTCTAGTTCTAGATCCTTGAGGAATGGCCACACTGTCTTCCACAATGGTTGAACCAGTTTATAGTCCCACCAACAGTGTAAAAGTGTTCTTATTTCTCCACATCCTCTCCAGCACCTGTTGTTTCCTGACTTTTTAGTGATGGCCATTCTATCTGGTGTGAGATGATATCTCATTGTTGTTTTGATTTGCATTTCTCTGATGGCCAGTGATGATGAGCATTTTTTCATGTGTCTGTTGGCTGCATAAATGTCTTCTTTTGAAAAGTGCCTGTTCATATCCTTCACCCACTTTTTGATGGGGTTGTTTGATTTTTTCTTGTAAATTTGTTTAAGTTCTTTGTAGATTCTGGACATTAGCCCTTTGTCAGATGGGTAGATTGCAAAAATTTTCTCCCATTCTGTAGGTTGTCTGTTCACTCTGATGGTAGTTCTTTTGCTGTGCAGAAGCTCTTTAGTTTAATTAGATCTCATTTGTCAATTTTGGCTTTCGTTGCCATTGCTTTTGGTGTTTTAGACATGAAGTCCTTGCCCATGCCTATGTCCTGAATGGTATTGCCTAGGTTTTCTTCTAGGGTTTTTATGGTTTTAGGTTTAACATTTAAGTCTTTAATCCATCTTGAATTAATTTTTGTATAAGGTGTAAGGAAGGGATCCAGTTTTAGCTTTCTACATATGGCTGGCCAGTTTTCCCAGCACCATTTATTAAATAGGGAATCCTTTCCCCATTTCTTGTTTTTGTCAGGTTTGTCAAAGATCAGATAGTTGTAGATGTGTGATATTGTTTCTGAGGGCTCTGTTCTGTTCCATTGGTCTATATCTCTGTTTTGGTACCAGTACCATGCTGTTTTGGTTACTGTAGCCTTGTAGTATAGTTTGAAGTCAGGTAGCGTGATGCCTCCAGCTTTGTTTTTTTGGCTTAGGATTGTCTTGGCAATGTGGGCTCTTTTTGGTTCCATATGAACTTTAAAGTAGTTTTTTCCAATTCTGTGAAGAAAGTCATTGGTAGCTTGATGGGGATGGCATTGAATCTATAAATTACCTTGGGCAGTATGGCCATTTTCATGATATTGATTCTTCTATCCATGAGCATGGAATGTTCTTCCATTTGTTTGTGTCCTCTTTTATTTTGTTGAGCAGTGGTTTGTAGTTCTTCTTGAAGAGGTCCTTCACATCCTTTGTAAGTTGGATTCCTAGGTATTTTATTCTCTTTGAAGCAATTGTGAATGGGAGTTCACTTATGATTTGGCTCTCTGTTTGTCTGTTATTGGTGTATAAGAATGCTTGTGATTTTTGCACATTGATTTTGTATCCTGAGACTGTGCTGAAGTTGCTTATCAGCTTAAGGAGATTTTGGGCTGAGACTGGGGTTTTCTAAATATAAAATCATGTCATCTGCAAACAGGGACAATTTGACTTCCTCTTTTCCTAATCGAATACCCTTTATTTCTTTCTCCTGCCTGATTGCCCTAGCCAGAACTTCCAACACTATGTTGAATAGGAGTGGTGCAAGAGGGCATCCCTGTCTTGTGCCAGTTTTCAAAGGGAATGCTTCCAGCTTTTGCCCATTCAGTATGATATTGGCTGTGGGTTTGTCATAAATTGCTCTTATTATTTTGAGTTATAGCCCATCAACACCTAATTTATTGAGAGTTTTTAGCATGAAGGGCTGTTGAATTTTGTCAAAGGCCTTTTCTGCATCTATTGAGATAATCATGTGGTTTCTGTTTTTGGTTCTGTTTATATGATGGATTACATTGATTTGTGTGTGTTGAATCAGCCTTGCATCCCAGGGATGAAGCCCACTTGATCATGGTGGATAAGCTTTTGGATATGCTGCTGAATTTGGTTTGCCAGTATTTTATTGAGGATTTTTGCATCGATGTTCTTCAGGGATATTGGTCTAAAATTCTCTTTTTTTGTTGTGTCTCTGCCAGGCTTTGGTATCAGGATGATGCTGGCCTCATAAAATGAGTTAGGGAGGATTCCCTCTTTTTATATTGATTGGAATAGTTTCAGAAGGAATAGTACCAGCTCCTCTTTGTACGTCTGGTAGAATTTGGCTATGAGTATATCTGGTCCTGGACTTTTTTTGGTTGGTAGGCTATTAATTATCGCCTCAATTTCAGAGCCTGTTATTGGTCTATTCAGGGATTCAACTTCTTCCTGGTTTAGTCTTTAGAGGGTGTATGTGTCCAGGAATTTATCCATTTCTTCTAGATTTTCTAGTTTATTTGCATAGGGATGTTTATAGTATTCTCTGATGGTAGTTTGTATCTCTGTGGGATCAGTGGTGATATCCCCGTTATCATTTTTTATTGCATCTATTTGATTCTTCTCTCTTTTCTTCTTTATTAGTCTTGCTAGCGGTCTATCAATTTTGTTGATCTTTTCAAAAAACCAGCTCCTGGATTCATTGATTTTTTGAAGGGTTTTTTTGTGTCTCTATCTCCTTCACTTCTGCTCTGATCTTAGTTATTTCTTGCCTTCTGCTAGCTTTTGAATGTGTTTGCTCTTGCTTCTCTAGTTCTCTTAATTGTGATGTTAGGTTGTCAATTTTAGATTTTTCCTGCTTTCTCTTGTGGGCATTTAGTGCTATAAATTTCCCTCTACACACTGCTTTAAATGTGTCCCAGAGATTCTGGTATATTGTGTCTTTGTTCTCGTTGGTTTCAAAGAACATCTTTATTTCTGCCTTCATTTCGTTATGTACCCAGTAGTCATTTCAGGAGCAAGTTGTTCAGTTTCCATGTAGTTGACCAGTTTGAGTGAGTTTCTGAATCCTGAGTTCTAGTTTGATTGCACTGTGGTCTGAGAAACAGTTTGTTATAATTTCTGTTCTTTTACATTTGCTGAGGAGTGCTTTACTTCCAACTACATGGTCAATTTTGGAATAAGTGCAATGTGGTGCTGAGAAGCATGTATATTCTGTTGATTTGGGGTGGAGAGTTCTGTAGATGTCTATTAGGTCTGCTTGGTGCAGAGCTGAGTTCAATTCCTGGGTATCCTTGTTAACTTTCTGTCTCATGGATCTGTCTAATGTTGACAGTAGGGTGTTAAAATCTCCCATTATTATTGTGTGGGAGTCTAAGTCTCTTTGTAGATCTCTAAGGACTTGCTTTATGAATGTGGGTGCTCCTGTATTGGGTGCATATATATTTAGGATAGTTAGCTCTTCTTGTTGAATTGATCCCTTTACCATTAGGTAATGGCCTTCTTTGTCTCTTCTGATCTTTGTTGGTTTAAAGTCTGTTTTATCAGAGACTAGGATTACAACCCCTGCTTTTTTTTTGTTTTCCAGTTGCTTGGTAGATCTTCCACCATCCCTTTATTTTGAGCCTATGTGAGTCTCTGCACATGTATTCAGTGTCCTGAATACAGCACACTGATGGGTCTTGACTCTTTATCCAATTTGCTAGTCTGTGTCTTTTAATTGGAGCATTTAGCCCATTTACATTTACAATTAATATGGTTATGTGTGAATTTTATCCTGTCATTATGATATTAGCTAGTTATTTTGCTCGTTAGTTGGTGTAGTTTCTTCCTAGCCTCGATGGTCTTTACAATTTGGCATGTTTTTGCAGTGGCTGGTACCAGTTGTTCCTTTCCATGTTTAGTGCTTCCTTCAGGAGCTCTCATAAGGCAGGCCTGGTGGTGACAAAATCTCTCAGCATTTGCTTGTCTGTAAAGTATTTTATTTCTCCTTCACTTATAAAGCTTAGTTTGGCTGGATATGAAATTCTGGGTTGAAAATTATTTTCTTTAAGAATGTTGGATATTGGCCCCCACTCTCTTCTGGCTTGTAGAGTTTCTGCTGAGAGATCTGCTGTTAGTCTGATGGGCTTCCCTTTGTGGGTAACCCGACCTTTCTCTCTGGCTGCCATTAACATTTTTTCCTTCATTTCAACTTTGGTGAATCTGACAATTATGTGTCTTGGAGTTGCTCTTCTTGAGGAGTATCTCTGTATTTCCTGGATTTGAATGTTGGCCTGCCTTGCTAGGTTGGGGAAGTTCTCCTGGATAATATCTTGCAGAGTGTTTTCCAACTTGGTTCCATTCTCCCCGTCACTTTCAGGTACACCAGTCAGACATAGATTTGGTCTTTTCACATAGTCCCATATTTCTTGAAGGCTTTGTTCATTTCTTTTTACTCTTTTTTCTCTAAACTTCTCTTCTCGCTTCATTTCATTCATTTGATCTTCAATCACTGATATCCTTTCTTCCAGTTGATCGAGTCAGCTACTGAAGCTTGTGCATGCATCATGTAGTTCTTGTGCCATGGTTTTCAGCTCCATCAGATCATTTAAGGTCTTCTCTACACTGTTTATTCTAGTTAGCCATTCATCTAATCTTTTTTCAAGGTTTTTAGCTTCTTTGCGATGGGTTCAAATATCCTCCTTTAGCTTGGAAAAGTTTGTTATTACCGATCGTCTGAAGCTTCTTCTCTCAACTCGTTAAAATCATTCTCCATCTAGCTTTGTTCCGTTGCTGGTGAGGAGCTGCATTCCTTTGGAGGAGAAGAGGCAGTCTGATTTTTAGAATCTTCAGCTTTTCTGCTCTGGTTTATCCCCATTTTTGTGGTTTTATCTAACTTTGATCTTTGATGATGGTGACGTACAGATGGGGTTTTGGTGTGGATGCCCTTTCTGTTTGTTAGTTTTCCTTCTAACAGTCAGGACCGTCAGCTGCAGGTCTGTTGGAGTTTGCTGGAGGTCCACTCCAGACCCTGTGTGCCTGGGTATCACCAGCAGAGGCTGCAGAACAGCAAATATTGCAGAATGGCAAATGTTGCTGTCTGATCGTTCCTCTGGAAGCTTCGTCTCAGAGGGGCACCCAGCTGTATGAGGTGTCAGTTGGCCCCTACTGGGAGGTGCCTCCCAGTTAGTCTACTTAGGGGTCAGGGATCCACTTGAGGAGGCAGTCTGTCCATTCTCAGGTCTCAAACTCCGTGCTGGGACAACGACTACTCTCTTCAAAGCTGTCAGACAAGGACGTTTAAGTCTGCAGAATTTTCTGCAGCCTTTTGTTCAGCTATGCCCTGCCCTCAGAGATGGAGTCTACAGAGGCAGGCAGGCCTCCTTGAGCTGTGGTGGGCTCCACCCAGTTCAAGCTTCCAGGCTGCTTTGTTTACCTATTCAAGCCTCAGCAATGGTGGGCACCCCTCCCCCAGCCTCACTGCTGCCTTGCAGTTTGATCTCAGACTGCTGTGCTGGCAATGAGGGAGGCTCCATGGGTGTGGGACCCTCTGAGCCAGGCACGGGATATAATCTCCTGGTGTGCTGTTTGCTAAGACCATTGGAAAAGTGCAGTATTAGGGTGGGAGTGACCCAATTTTCCAGGTGCCATCTGTCATGGCTTCCCTTGGCTAGGAAAGGGAATTCCCCGACCCCTTGTGCTTCCCAGGTGAGGTGATGCCTCATCCTGCTTTGGCTCATGGTCTGTGGGCTGCACCCACTGTCCTGTACCCACTGTCTGACAAGCCCCAGTGAGATGAACCTGGTACCTCAGTTGGAAATGCAAAAATCACCCATCTTCTGCATCGCTCACACTGGGAGCTGTAGACTGGAGCTGTTCCTCCATTGCATCTAATTGCTTTAATCTATCAGATATGATCTTGTCACTTGAACATCTTAAGAGAGGTACTATTTGGCAAACCTCAAACAGTTCTATTTGTTCTGTGTGCCATGAGTAATAATTTAATCCAAAAACGGAGACATGTTTATTAATAGGCTATAGAATATTTTTCAGAGCCAAAGCAGAGGGTGTAGTGACTGTTAGCCCTGAAGGCAGAGTTTTTCTGCTTAAGGAGTGAAGTAGTGCAGAGACAGGGTGGAAGGAGAGAGAAGAAAAATGAATAAGATTTATTATAAGGGGGAAAATAATGAAGAACTCTGCAGAATAATTCCCTGCAATTTACTTAGGAAATAGAGACTTCTGCTGCTTCTCCCCCTCCTCCTCCCCCTTCTCTTCCTCTCTCTTTCTTTCTCCTTCCCCTTCTCCCTCCTTCTTTCATTTTATTTTATTTTATTGTTTGTTTTCTGAGATGGAGTCTCACTTTGTTGCCCAGGCTGGAGAGCAGTGGCGTGATCTTGGCTCACTGCAACTTCTACCTCCCAGGTTCAAGCGATTCACCTGCCTCAGCCTCCCAAGTAGCTGGGACTGTGGGCGTGTGCCAATACGCCTAGCTAATTTTTTATGTTTTTGGTAGAGACGGGGTTTCACCATATTAGCCAGGCTGGTCTCGAACTCCTGACCTCAAATGATCCACCCACTTAGGCCTCCCAAAGTGCTGAGATTACAGGCGTGAGCCACCACGCCTGGCCTTCTTTCATTTTAGAGGCAGCAGAGTGGAGCTTGTTTTGGGCCCTGATGAACTTGGATGATTTTCTGTCCCTGTTTCCTTATTGTACCTTACAGTACCTACCTTTTAGCTTTATTATGAGGCCTACTGAGTTAATATTTGTAAATCGCTTAGAACAGTATCTGGGAATATGTGTTTGTTACATAAAAGAAAGACTTAGCTCACAATGAGATTCACTGAGAAAACTGCAATATGTCAGAGAAAATTTTGCATTGGCTCAGAACCAAGAGTGACCCACCAACACTTCTAAGCTGTACCTGGAAGACATAGATCAGTGGCCTACATTTCGGCCACATATGCTAGACGGTGATAGTACATTTATTTCTCCTCTATTTGCCTTCAGATTACATTACAAAGTTGGCTAGTTTAAACAACAATCTGTGTTGTTGACCATCCTCTACTCTGCTGAAAAGAGAACCTCACCAACCAAAGGCAGACAGCAAGGTTAGTTAGGTTATGTAAGTCTCTGTACGGCCTGCAATCTAGATATTGCCAAAGCAGGTTGAGGGGCATGGCAGCCCGGTCCCAGCAGAGCAGCAGGTGGGGATGATGTCACAAAGACATGGCAGCCCGAACACAAATCGTAACACTATGATCGCCCTGGCAGACAGCGGGCAGCCATGTAGCGGCACATCCATGACTATCGTGAGACTATTACATCGTGTGACAAAAAAAGAGGCTACAGTTGTTCACCAGCCACAGCTCTCAAAACAGGGCTTTGCTGGCAGGGGAGGACAATGTCACAGGTCTTTAGAACCATCTAGGCAGCAGTCGCATGGCCCTAGGCATTTAACATGACCTCAGAGTTGGGTTCCCCTCCCCACCACTTATCTTTAGGTTACTTAAGCAAGTTATTCAGCCTTTCTGAATTTCAGTTCTCAGTAACTCAATTGATGCCCTTATGGAAGGATTACTGTGAAGCTTCCATGAAGGATACACATAGCTTCTCTGAGTACAGTGCTTTGTGCATAGTGGATGGTCAGAAAATGTTCATTTTCTCTCCCACTTCCATTTCTGCTCCTTGGCTGCTTGCATTTGAAGCAGGAATAAAACCTAGATATTTCCCTGAAGAGTTCAAGAAGTGTTGTATTACAGAGACAAGGCTGAGCCATTTCTTTCTTAAAAGGTCACTAGCTATATGAAATTAGTCCCCATGATGAGGGAGTTTGCCTCTCGAGTCCAGAAAGTCACATGAGGGGGCAGGCAATCTGGCATATCGTGGGGACTTCAATGCAGTGGAAGTGATGGTGGTACCGTAGGGACCTGACCAGTGACGTGACTGCAAGGTCAGGGGAGCTGCTTCTCCAAGACAGGCCAGGTGCATTTCCGTAATTCCGGGCACATTTGCAAATTTCCAGAAACTGCAAGTCACCGTGCTCCCTTGTCTCCCAAGGCCCTGGAGGGCAGTCTGTTCTCCTCTGGGGAGAAGTCCATTTAAACTTCAGAGTGGGCGTGAAGCAGTCTCGGCATGGGCATTGTCCCTGTCCTTCCCATTACTCTGCCCGCCTCCGGCCTCTTCTCAATATTCCTGCTCTCCAGTTCATTACTGGACAGCAGGGCCCAGCACTGGGTTTTCTAGAGCAGCGTCTTTTCGACACCAGGGACTGTGGAAGACAATTTTTCCATGTTTCCATGTTGGCTGGGGGAGGCGGGGTGAGTTGAGTGGGGCTGTGGGCGTTAGATTCTCAAAGGGAATGTGCAACCCAGATCCCTTCTATGTGCAGTTCACAATAGGATTCAAGCTCCTGTGAGAGTCGAGTGCTGTTGATCTGACAGGAGGCGGAGCGCAGGCAGGAATGCCCTCTAGCGCGCTGCCCTCCTCCTGCTGTGTGGCCAGTTCCTAACCGGCCATGGACCAGTACTGGTCCGTGGCCCAGGGGTTGGGGACCCTGGTTCTAGAGGACAAGGTGCTCATATACAAGAGGAGAGAAGGAAAAGAAGTCACCTGCTACTTTCAGGAAGAGCTCAGTGGTATGCATGCCAATCTTCGGGTTGACCTGGCCTGCTTTGTTGCAGCAATTTCACCCTTCACCCTGCCAGTGGCCCGGTTAGCGGTGAAAACATCTAAGTGGGAAGGAGGATCCATTAGAATAAATCATGATGAACTCCTCAGTCCATCTCTCCAGCCCTGTCCTTGGATTTCCAGTTCATCGACTAAATCCAGCTGCCTGCTGACAGCTGTGTGTGGGGTGGGAGCAGAGGAGATGTTAAGGGTGCACTGAAATGGAATTGGCCCCAACCCACTGCTTCACTTCCAAAGCTTCCCTTATCCCTAACCTGGACCCGTTTCTCTTCCACTTCTCCTTTGCTGAAGCCAAATACAGAACTTACCTAGTTCCTGTCCTGCCCTCACCCCTCTCTAAGTGAGTCCTGCTTCTGAAACATGTCATAGCTCTGCTCTTCTCTGTCCCCAACTGTGCCATATTGTCCAAGCCATCATCCCTTCCCACCTGGATTACCCTGGTAACCACCTGCGCGGATGTGGCTGCTTCTGGCTCATTGTGTTAGTTTGTCAGGGCTGCTGTAACAGATTACCACTAACTGGGTGGAGTAAACGACAGGCATTTACTGTCTCGGTGCTGGAGACTGGAAGTTCGAGGTCAGGGCATCAGCAGGGCTGATTCCTTCTGAGGCTGTGAGGGAGAATCTGTTCCAGGACCTTCTCCTGGCCTTGGGGGTTTGCTGGCAATCTTTGGAGTTTTTTGGCTTAGAGGAGCATCACCTTGGCTTCTGCCATTATTTTCACATCATTTTCCCTCTATGTGTATCTGTCTCTGTCCCAATTTCCCCTCTTCATAAGGACACCAGTTGTATTGGATAAGGGCTTACCTGAATTACTGCATTATAACTTGATCATCTCTGTAAAGACCCTATTTCCAAACAAGGCTACATTCTGAAGTACTGCGGGGGCTAGAACTTCAATCTATCTTTTTTGGGAAGACACATTTCAACCCTTAAAGCCATCTAATTCATTCTCCCTACAGCAGTGAGCATTCTGTGAAAAGGCAAACCAGAGCCCATCATTCTCCTGTCCCAACCCTCTAGCCGATTCCCTTGCACTGAATTGAAATTCTGAGCCCCTTACCCCTGGCTGGCGTACGGAAGTCCCACTTATCTTGTCCCATCCACCTCCCTACCTTCCTCCTGTCCTAGTTCGGCTTTTTGTCTGTTCCTTAGATACAGCAAGCTTCTCCCCGTCTTAAAGATTTTGCAGTAACCCGCTCTTCTTCCTAGGAAGCCCTGTCTCCTGTTTGGTCTGTGACTGGCTACTTCCTATGGTTCAGATCTCAGCTTAAATGTCACCTCTGCAGGGGGCCACTTTGATCCCGGGTCAAAATCAGACATCTCATCCCCACCCCTTACACCACCCCATTGCAACGCTCTGAATGGCCCTTATCAGTGTCTTCTTATTCATTTGATTTCTGCCTTCCACTCTAACCCCTCTTAGAACATCAGCCCCGGTTTGGGGGTGGGGGGCATGCACTTGTCTGTCTGGTTCATTATTAAACCCCCAGCAGTAAGAGGAGTGCATGGCTCCCAGCTGGCACTCAGTCAATACAGCCCAAATGAATGAATAAATAGAACTGTCCCTGCTCTCTTTTAGCCATGTTTTTGGCTAGTTTTGGAAGCTGGTAGGCACTTTGTTCTGGCAGGATTTTGTAGGGCAGGGTTTCTCACCCTCACCGAGATGGAAACGTTGTAGCTGAATAATTATTTGTTTAAGAGGGTCCTGTGCATTGTAGGATTTTTATCAACAGCCCTGACCTTTACCCACTAGATTCCAGGAGCAACCCCCCACTCCCAGGTTGGGACAAGCCACATTGTCTCTAGGTATTACCAAATTTCTCCTGTGGGGCAAAATCCACCCCCTGCCCCCTACCACTCAGTCATCTCAATTGCAGGGCCAGCCACAGCTCTTACAGGACAGCTGTAAGAACAAGAGTTCTGGGAGGCTTTCAATTACACCCATCTCCAAGTGGAACTCTCCAGGCTAAGAGGATGATGACCACCAGCAGGTAACGCAGTGAAGTTGGTGGCCTGTCCCAGGAGAAAGCAGAGTGCAGGCTGTGGGGCAGACAGACCTGATGCTGATCCCAGCTCCATCTTGCACTAGCTGGGTAAAGTAGACAAGCCACTTAGCTTATATTCGGAATGGAGATGGGTGGGATTGCCAGGTGGGGTTAGTAGGAGACAGTGGATACAGACACAAGGCCTGGTGCAGGATCACGTGCTGTAGGAGCTGGGCTAATGCGACACTCACAGAAGGGAGCTCCGGGCTCCTGGTGAGGACGGCATGGAGAGTGCAGGGAGAAAGGGGACTTGGCAGCTCTCCACTGAGGCCTATACTCATATCCAATTAACATACTTGCTCTAATGCTCTGGTCCTTTGACTCACTAATTTTCTGGTTCCACAAAGCCTGACTGTGCTGTGAGCATCTGCAGCTGGTCAGGGCCTCGGGGAGGCTGTGGGAAGGTGGAGGGAGAGGCAGCCCAGCCGGCAGCCGGGCAAAGAGCCTCCTAGTGCAGATCTCTTTTTATCAGCGCTGAATTCCCCCAGCCAGCAAGTAACCCCTGCAAAGGAGTGCGGGTCCTCCCTCCCCACTCCTGCACATTTTCCTTTTGTGATTTCATTCTGCTTCCCAGGCTCTTCTTGGCGTGAGCTGAGGGGCAGAGGTTACTGGGAGGAAAAGAGAGCAAAAGCTAAAACATAAGAAAGCGCATCTGATCCTCTTAAAAGAGCCTTTCAAACAGCTACACGGAGCATCCACTGTGAGGCCTAAAATATTTATATCCAGCAAAGGATCTATGGGAAATGTCTCCCTGATTTGAGGACAGCTATAAGAACAAGAGTTCTGGGAGGCTTTCAAAGTGGGGAGAACAGAATAAGCCACATTTGAACTTCTCTTAACTTAAAAAAAAATAGCCTACCCAATTAACTAACTGAATTCTAAGGAGATAAGCAAAATTATTGTTAATTTATTTTGTTTATTAGAGACAGGATCTCACTCTATCACTCAGGCTGGAGTGCAGTGGTGTGATCTCAGCTCACTGCAGCCTCGACCTCCTGGGCTCAGGCAATCCTCTAGCCTCAGCCTCCCGAGTAGCTGGTACTACAGGCATGCACCACCACGCCCAGCTAATTTTTTTGCTTTTTGGTGGAGGTGAGGTCTTACTATGTTTCACAGGCTGGTTTCAAACTCCTGGGCTCAAGCAATCCTCCCACCTTGGCCTTGAAAAGTGCTGGATTACAGGCATGAGCACAGTGCCTACCCTTAATTAATGTTAAATTAGTTTAAAATGTATTACACCTAAAGCATTTGAGGCAGGTGATGGAGGGAGGTGGGAGTGGCTGGAGTGGGGACTGTCCTTGGCAGATGGCGTCCACTTCCAGGGCCAGCTCCCTGGGCAAGTCTCAACAGGAGTGACGCTGGAGGTTGTATCAGAACCAAGGTACAAATAGGTTGAAAGTCTCAGGAGTAGAAACAGAGTGCCATGGGAGCTATGGAGAGACAGCAGGGCTGCAGAACCAGGCTCAGGGGCCACAGCCTCCGTGAGACCAGGGCAAACCTTCTCAGGGGAGGAAGAGGGTGAATTGAGTCCCAGCATCACAGCCTGCCAACTTGAAACTGCAGGAGACAGCAGCTGTTGCTCCCAGCACACATGCATTGGTCCTGGGAAAGGTGATGGCTCGGGGGTCATGGCCAGCCCTGGGCTGAACCCTGTGATTGCTGCTGTGATGGCTGGGACAGGCTCGCAGATCCTCTCTGTACCCAGCTGTACCAACAGGGGTTGGGGTTATTTTAGAAAGGAAAGGGAGGGGTAGAATTGTATCTGGCAGTCACCACCCCATGACTAACTCTCAAATGGTGGGTCATGTTCCAAAGCTCACTTCATTCAGAGAGGAACGAGTTGGCCAGACTCTTGAATTGGCTTTGTGTAAACCTAAGAGGAACAAGAGGACTCCACTGATTTTGTAGATCTGAGTGTGTTGTCTTGTCTCAGGCAGACCTGCACTTAGAGCCTCAGAGGCAAAGGCGGGCGTAACCCTCCTGTGGTGGCTGCTGGGGTTCTTCTGGGAGCCCCGTCTGAGGACTTCCATGACCCCAATCTTATCCTTTCCCCTGACGTTCCAGGGCATGGCTTGAAGCAGGGAGCAGTGTGCTCTGGTGCCTGACCAGGGTGACATTTGCTGCAGTGGTGACTTTACCACTACTTTACTTTTTGTCACTAAGAAGTTTGGAAAATGAATGCACCATCATAGCGGGTTTATTGTGTCCCCAAAAGATGTGTCTGAGTCCAAACTCCAGTTCCTCAGAATGTGACCTTGTTTGGGGACAGAGCTGCTACAAATGTAACTGGTTAAGATGAGGTCATCCTGGATTGGAGTGGGCCTACTCCAATGTGACGGGTGTCTTATAAGAAGAGAAGACAGAAAGAGAGAGAGAATGAATGCACAAATACCCTGTGAAGACACAGACACACAGGGCAGAAGGCCGTGTGAGGACAGAGGCAGAGGTTGGAGTGATGCTGCCGTAAATCAAGGAACACCTGGAGCCACCAGGTGCTATGTCTTGCCTAAGATCCTCCAAGCAAGGATTCCTCCCTAGGACCTTCAGACGGAGCTTGGCCATATGACACCTTGGCTTTGGACTTCCCATCTCAAGAACCGTGAGAGAACAAATTTCTGTTGTTTTAAGTCACCTAGTTTTACAGTCCTTTGTCATGGTCATTCTAGGGTACGCCTACACCATCTCAAGGGGTTGTCTGCTTACGTTGGTTTTATGTGTGCACGCATGAGCTTTGTAATCCATCCAAACACATCCCTCATTCTAGTACCACAGGATCCTAAGTAACCTCAACTTTCATAATTATAATTGGAAAAATAAGTAAACATCTGATGCATTTCCTTTTTCTCTGGGTTATTAAAGTCTTATCTGCTCTTCATAGGATCCATGGGGAAGGTAATGTGTGCACAGTTCACATGCATTCAGCTCACTCTCCACCGTAAGTGTTAAGATTTCAAGGGAGGTGTGGCCATTCCCAGTTCACACTGAGGCCCAGAAGCCTGAATGGCTCCTGTAGTTCAGAACTAATCAGAGTGACTCTTTGGTTTCTGCCAATGAAGACCCAACCCAAGTAGCTCCAGCAAAGGGGTAGTTGTCTCCCGTGACCCTCCACAGGGAGGAAAGCCCAGCTGGCCTTGGTGATGGTGGAATTCGGGCTCTGTCCTTCTTCCTAGTCAGTGCCCCTCGGAGTGGGCTGCTCTCTCTCCTCCCAGCCCCACAAGGCAGGAGACCTGGCTGGTCACATCAGCCCATCTTGGCCACTCGAGAAGAACTGACTGGCTTCCCTTGATTCCTGGTAGAAAATCCTGGGAAAGGATGGCTCGAATCATGGTGTATAGGTTCTTACACTTGGATCAGTCACCTGTGACCAGAGATTGGAGTCCTGTGATCAGCCAGATGGGCATTTCAGCCAGGGAGTCAGGTTC
Organism: Hylobates moloch; assembly: GCF_009828535.3. Lineage (NCBI taxonomy): Eukaryota > Metazoa > Chordata > Mammalia > Primates > Hylobatidae > Hylobates > Hylobates moloch. The sequence continues at coordinate 7,047,825 of NW_026652276.1, forward strand.
TGGAGGAACTGGAGGTTCTGGAGGAAGATGGCAGCTCCCAGTAGAACCACGTGATTGGAAGGAGTTTCCCAAAGGGGCAGACAAATGGATGGTGCCTGCTAGGAGCAGAGCTGGAAGTGGTAGCTGATACAGCCAAGATCCTCCCTTCACCTAGGAGTGCATGTGGGTGTTTAGAGGCCCAGTACCGTACTCTGAAGTCCTCAGCAATCCTTTAAGAATGTGATCCTGGTTCATGCCTGGTGGTCATTTAGATGAATTTGATGAGATTTGCTCACAGGCGACCTAGAAGCCAGTACTGTGTCTACAGGGAGTAGACAGTCAATAGAAGTGGGTTAGATAAGACTGGGGTGATCTCAAGCTGTGTCAGGGCCCACCATGCTGATGCGGATCTTCCCCATTGTTATCTCATAGGAATCGCCCCCAAATTAAGGTTTAATCATTTATGCATTTGAAAAAAAAAACTCATTTAGAATTTTACAAAAGATATTGTATTAGAATTCTCCAGGGAAACAGAACCAATAAGATCACATAAAATTCACCATTGCAGAGACTACAAATGCATTTCTGTAAAATGGAACATTGCTACACCGTTTAAGTCTTAAAGATAATGCTTTCCTTGCCTTGTTTGGATTAGTTCGATGGTAATTCAGATGGTTTTGGCCATCATGTGAAACTGTGTTTGCTGTATTTTGCACACATGCATCAAGCCTTATTATTAAAAGACAGAGCTGAGATGTAAAGATTGCAGTTTGCACAATACAAAATACTGGTTTTTATTTTTTTTAAAGTTGTGTTCCTTTACATAAATAATTTTTAAAAGTTCTTCTTAAGAACACTATTATTGCAGAAAGAAAGATAGCATCCTCTATACTTAAGAGTGAAAACATTTCCTCAGTGTCAATATTTACTATCATGTCTACTATTAAATTTCAGAAACTTCCCCTTTATAACAGAAAAATGAACTGAGAAAAAAAGGCAAAAAAAAAGGAAAAAAAAAACTAAATCAACTTTCTCCTTTAGTTTTCTAAGATTTATAGGTGGTTAATTTTAGGGCAAAACTACATTTGAGCACTTACCACTAAAGTAATATGACAAAAGGTCTTAATGTTTCATGTTGGGATGTAACATGATTATAACACTGGAATGGTGTTGGATTTAGTCACCATTCAGCCATCCACCTTTCTATGAATCCATTCTTCCACACATCTTTCCTTCAAATATTCATTGAGGACCTAGTAGATTCCAGGCACTATCCTAACTTCTGGGCATGTGACATGAATAAGAGATTCCCTACCTTCAGAAGGCTTCTCTTCTGTTAAGTGATGAAAAGACACAAAATAATTATTCTGTGAATGGTAAGTACTGCAGTGGACATGTGGAGATGTTACTTTGGGAGCACATTGGGAAGGACGTAATCATAGCTACCTTCACCTGAGTGAGCACTCATTAGGTGAAGGGGTCTACACAGATTATCTCATTTCATCCTCTCAACAGCCCAGTGATGCAGGCACTGTTATCCTCCTCTTTGTTTTACAGGGGAGGCCACTGGGACACAGAGGGTTGGAATATCTTACCTAAGATCTGACCGCTAGGAAGTGCAGGAGCCTCCTCTCGGGTCCTACATTCCATCTGAGGACTGGATCCTGCTGGAAGAAGGAAGGAGATTTATCCAGGGAGGGTGTGCAGGTAGGAGGCTGTCGTGATTCATCATGGGAAGTCGATAAAGGGTGAATAAGGGCAGTGGGAGGGGCCAAGGACAGCAGTGGGGATGGTCAGAGGAGCCAGCACATCAGACTAGATGAGTGACTGGCTGTAGGGCGTGAGGGGAGGAGGGAGGCCAGTAGAGTGCCCTTGTTTCCAGCTGGGGGGTGCCATCAAAGCGGGCACTGTTCACGCAATCAGGAAGGAGTGCAGCAGGTGGAGGAGGCTGAGTGGGAAGCAAGTGGGTTCAGCTATAAAATAAACCTTATCCGGTTGATGACCATGCATTCTGAAGTCCCTGCACACTTTGAAATCTCTGAGAAGAGGTCCTGCCGAGTCCTTCTGCAGCTGCTCTCAAGCTAGGAATGGTGGGGCTGCTCCTGATTGCAGCTTGTCCCCCAGCCCTGGGCGGGGGGCTGTGAATACCCTTCGGGTCCTCTTCAGGCTTCCCAGGAGCAGGGCAGGAAGGCTGGCACAACTACGGATGCCCTGGAAAAGCCAGCCCACAGCCAGGGCGCCTATGAGACAGCAGGAATCTGTCAGGGTTCAGAGGAATTGGGGATCCCGGAGTGGCGACGGGGAGGCCCAGGAGGAGGGGCTGGGGAAGGGACAGCTTCTTGAAGTCACATCCACTAGGAGCCAAGCCCCAGGTCCTGAATTTCATCCAGATAGACACTCAGGAGATTGGGAATTTGTCTTTGTGTCAAAGATGCTTACCGGATTCACCTGCCAAATGTTGACTTTATGCCGATTTACATATCCTATGTTAATTAGGTTTCTTAATAATGATGTTTCCTAGAGTGTTTGCAAGATACTGTGTCAGGGGAAAAATATTTTCTTGTTCCATAAAAGGTACTCCTAAACTCAGCACCTGGTGAATCAAGGGGGGATCATCACAAACATGTTAACAGGAGACCTTCTGAGCAGGAACCACAGCAGGGTAATGCAATCGTGCAAATCCTGTAAATACATTCAATTCAACCAAACCTCCTTAAATGGCTTCCAGCCCACATTTCCTAAAGGCTGTAACTTACTCTTAAGATTACAAAGATCTGGCTGGGTGCGGTGGCTCACACTTGTAATCCCAGCACTTCGGGAGGCTGAGGCAGGCGGATCACTTGAGGTCAGGAGTTGGAGACCAGCCTGGCCAACATGGTAAAACCCCATCTCTACTAAAAATACAAAAATTAGCTGGGTGTGGTGGCATGTGCCTGCGATCCCAGCTACTCAGGAGGCTGAGGCAGGAGAATTACTTGAACCTGGGAGGTGGAGGTTGCAGTGAGCCAAGATAGTGCCACTGCACTCCAGCCTGGACGACAGAGTGAGACTCCGTCTGAAAAAAAAAAAATTACAAAGATCTTTTCAATCAAATGAATTGTTATGGTTTGAATTGGGTGCCTCCAAAGGTGTCAAAGTCTAGCCCCCAGTGCCCAAGAATGTGGCCTTATTTGGAAATAAGGTCTTTGCAGATAATCAAGTTAAGATGAAGTTGTTAGAGTTGGTTCTAATCCAACATGACTGTCCTTACAGAAAGATGAAATTTGAACATAGAGACAGGCAGGCATAGAAGACTGAAGACACAAGGAGGAGAGGGCCTTCTGTAAGCCAAGAGGTGCCTCGGCAGACCCTCCCTCCCAGCCCTCAGAATGAATGAATCACCCTGTTGACACCTTGATCATGGACTTCCGGCTCCTAAAACTGTGAGAAAACAAATGCCTGTTGCTTAAGCTGAGCAATCTGTGGTGCTTTGATATAGCAATGCTGGCAAACTCATACATGAGTTATCTCAAAGTTTGCGTTTCTAAACTGCATCATTCCCACATCTGTGCTGGAAAACTATAGTGGCTGCAGGACTGGGACTGTGTATACATGAGAGAGCATGCCGGAGTTTACAGTCAGGCCAAGAGAAGATATCTCTGCTGCACAAAACTGAAAGGCATGGTGAGACGAGAAAAGCAGCACCCTGGTCACACTCCTCTGTGCTATGGCCATGCAACCTGGCACACTTACTTCCTGGAGCCTGAGGTCTTGTGGGGTTCCCTCCAGGCTGAGCCTGCTAACGACTTCCTTCGAGGGCCGAGCATCAGAGTCACTGCAGTGCTTGTGGAAATTGTGGTTTCTATGGCCCCACCAGCCCAACACAATCAGACCTGGAGTGTGGGGCTGCAGATGTGCATTTCCACAAACACTCTTCAGGGATTGGACGTGCCCCATGGGAACTGGACGAGCAAGGCTTAACTTTGCTTCTGTCAAATTACAACACAAAGGGAGTGAGCTCTAAGGAGGGCTACTACCTGCTTCAGGCCACTTCCAGAACCCTAGGACTCTGTTAATTTATTTAATCACTAGTCTGGTATTTTAAAAAAAAGTCATGATTTCTTTTCTCGCCAATAAAAACACCGCTATTCTCTATGCATGCCTAAATTCTTTTCAGAGCCAATTAACATAATTTATTTAATACGAATCAAGATGACAGTGAAGTAAATCAAATCTTGATTTGGTAACAGAGCTGCATTTCTCTGGGCAAGAGTAAGCTGAAGTAATTAACCAGTACCTTAAAGCTGACGATCATATTGCAAGAAGCAAAGAGAAATTGTTAATTTTTTTTTTGAGAGTCTTGCTCTGTCGCCCAGACTAGAGTGCAGTGGTGAGATCTTAGCTCACTGCAGCCTCTGCCTCCTGGGTTCAAGTGATCCTCCTGCCTCAGTCTCTCAAATAGCTGGGACTACAGGTGTCTGCCATAATGCCTGGCTAATTTTTTTGTATTTTTAGTAGAGACGGGGTTTCACCATGTTGGTCTGGCTGCTCTTGAACTCCTGACCCCAAATGATCCACCTGCCTCAGCCTCCCAAAGTGTTAGGATTACATTTGTGAGCCACTGTGCCTGGCCAGAAATTGTTAAAAATTTAATAATGAATATATATTTTGGATAAAAATAAGGAAAAGATTGGGTAAAGATGATAAAGACCAAAATAGAAATTGTATACTCCCAAGCACAGTGTAGGATGAAGGAGACAGGAATCTGGAGTCAAAAATTCAGGTTTGCATTGCAATTCCACCCTATGTGCAAATCAATCTGAGTCTGTTTTATCATTTATAAAAATGATAATAGGAATAAGGAGAGAATGTGATAATGTGCAGCAGAATACTGCTCTCAGAGAAGTCTGTATTGGATTTCAGTTTCTTTTATTATTAAAAAGAAGAACCAACTCTTACAAGGGTACTACATGTTTTGGGAAACTACTAAGAGTGGTCCTTCATTAAAAGCAGGTATGGTATGTATTGACAATCTTTCAAAAGTGAGTAATCACTTGCTGACACCTCAACCTTTATTGCTCGAGATGAGGTCTGTGGACCATCCCACTGACAGTACCCAGGAGCTGGTAGAGATGCAGAATCTCTGGCTTCATGCCAGACCCACTGGCCTGGAACCTGAATTTAACAAGATTCCCAGGCGTATCACATGCACATTAAAGCTGGAAAATACTACCCTGGCCTGCTGGACTGGGGAGAGATTCAGGAGAGGTTTTTGGCTTACAGAAACATAAAAGTGTCCCTACTAATGCTTATATATATGTGAGGTATGATATGATATAATATAATACAATATAATATAGCATAACATAATATCATTTACCAATTCAAGAATTTCAAATTTGGTTAGACACTCTTTTAAAAAGCAAGTAGAGGATTCTTGGAAGCCGGCAGTGCAGTCGCCACATCGTTTTTAGATCTTCCTAAATCCCACATGAAAACAGACAGAATATCTGCATAGCCAAACAAAAATAATGAGCAACATTTACAAAAGAGCTAGATGACAAGATATTTTCATAACCTCTGAAATTTAGTTGGTGGGGACACATTACCAGTAGCTACAAGACCTGTGTGTTATCAGCTTCTTGGGAGATAAATTGGAATGAAGAATCAGGGTGTCAGACCTTGGAAAAGGAGAGCCCACAAAATAACCAACAGCTATTCACTGGAAAGCATGGTAGGCCAACCAGAGAAGAGAAAATTAAAGTAGGGTATTTTCCCTGCTGTGATTGTAGAGAAATGCTCAGAGCCCTTGGTAAGGTCTGAAAGGCTGTTTGCATCTGATCTTTGGGAACACTTGACGCTGGCCAGCCGGAACTTTCTAGCTGGATAGGACCCCACTGTGAGGAGCAACTGCTGGAGCAGAATCTTGTGGACATGGAGGTGAAGAGAACGATTATTTAGATAAAAACAGGGCAAGAAAACACAGCCAGAAAATCTCAGAAAGCTAACCTCTCTATATATAATTTAACATAAATAACACAATGTATACAAACATATTTAACACTACGTGAAAACAATTCTAAAAATGCAGGTTAATTGAATTCACACAAAGATGAGCAACCAAAAAACATCAAGATTAAATTCCATGCTAAGTTACTATAGTAACTTATGAAAAGAAGAGCAGAATAACATCCTTATATACTAGGAAAAGGTGTTTAAAATAAACAGATCAAAACTGCAACATCTTTTCAAAAGGAATTAAAAGACATTAAGAATAATATGCAAGATATACATGAGAAAAACTCAGAATGTGGTGACAGAACTCAAGATTTATTGACTTAAGAGTTAGAAATAAGAAAGATAATCATTTCATCAGAAAGATTAAACAGGCAAAGAGGATCCAAAATATGGGTAATAGGAGCCTCTGAGAAAGACCATCAAAACCTAGCACTAAAAGTGAAACTGCAAAGAAAATTTCTTGAAATTGAAAAATATGTACTTGAAATTATGTATTGAAGGAACTCACTGTGCTTCTGACAGGATCAATGCAGAACAACTAACACCAAAACACTCTAATGTCATTGTTGGACTTTAAAGAAAAAGAAGGAAACAACATTTGGGGCCAGCAGGAAAAAGGAGCCCTTGACTTATAAAGGAAAGTACATTCCATTATCATTAGACTCTTTCACTGTATTGCTTTGTGCCAGAAGAAAATGGAGTAACATATTTAATACACTCAAGAAAAGAAATAAAAAGACAAGGTTTTAATCCAATAAAACTGTCAAGTGTAAGAGGACACAATAAACTGTTATCAACATGAAAACCTTCTGAGAATACTGTTCTCATGAGACCCTCCTCAGAAAGCTACTAAAAAATGATTTTCAACAACCCAAATGACCAGAGAGTCATAAGGACTGTTGGTGAGCACTAACTACATAAGAACTTGCAGGACTAGGGCTACATGAAGGTTAACAGGGAGAGAGATGACATGTGCTGGCTGTGTGGATGGACAACTAATATACATTACAACGACTACAAAATAGGGGGAACGTTGTTTGCTGTTATTGGTCTTTAAAATGGTAGTGCTGGTGTTAATATTCTGAGACTGTTGTGTGTGTGATAAGGGATAAAGCAAATGAATAATTGTGGAATACTCTGATTCTATCATCTCTTGTTTTTTTTTGAGAGTGTGGATTCTTGGTATGGATGACAGGATATACAGGTATAATATAGAAGAGATTAAGTACAAACCCTTTAGTTCTGAATTTGAATTTAAAATGTCGGTATAAACCGAAGGGATATTTTTTATGTGTATGTGCACATACACCTACACCTGCTCATCCACACACACACACCAAACACACACACACACGCACACACACACACACTCCAGTTGTGAGGTATACTACTGGTCTAAAGGCCTAGATTCTTCATTAGATATATTGTAAGGAAGAGGAAGAATGGCAGGGAAATCAGTTGATTAAGAGACTTAAAATTCAGAGCAAGTTTTTTTAAAATGGGTAAGGCAGCTGGGTGTGGTGGCTCACACCTGTAAGCCTAGCACTTTGGGAGGCCAAGACAGGCAGATTGCTTGAGCTCAAGAGTTCGAGACCAGCCTAGGCAAGATGGCAAAACCCCGTCTCTACAAAAAAAAAAAATACAAAAATTAGCCAGGCATGGTGGCACACACCTGTAGTCTCAGCTACTTGGGGGCAGAGGCAGGAGGATTGCTTCAGCCCAGAAGGTCAAGGCTGCAGTGAGCCTTGATTGTGCCACTGCACTCTAGTCTGGGTGACAGAGATCTTGTCTCAAGAAAAAAAAATGAGTGAGACTACAATTGTTGTGTCTAAAGATGCACATCTTGATGGTGAAACTATAAAGAAATGCAAGAGAACTTTTACTGAAGAAGCTGGGATAATGGTTACTTCTGTTGGGGGAGAGGGGCTATGTGGGGATGGTATGGGGACCATGGGGGTCTTCTGGGTTGGCTGCAAGGTTTATAAGGCTCATTGTATAATAATTCATGGAATCACACATTTCTTTAGTGTGGATTCCTCTTTCCATGATTCCTCTATTTATTTTACAGTGAAGGGTAAAAAGACAAGCAGAAAGAAATAAACAACAGCACCAAATGCTCTCTGAGATGGTTAATCCCACTGACACTTACGTCTGTGTTGATTGCTCTGGCAAGGCAGGTGCGTGGTGTTGGTACAAACAGTCCTGAGACCAGCATTTTCCTTTTCCCTGAGCCTTTGCTGGTTGAGTGGCCTTGGGCCTCTCCGAGCGTCAGTTTTATCACAGGTAAAGTACGCATAACAATACTAATGCATATCACAGGGGTGCAGAGAGGCTCAAGTGAGAAAATGAATTGCAAGTTCTTTCTAAACTGCAAAACCCTCTAAAAACATTCCTTCTCATTATTGCTGAAAGATTGAGGACAGTGAGTTCCCCATAGCCATCATTTTCCTGCCTTATTGCTTGTGTTGGCATATTCCCCTCTCCTGACCTCTTGTGAATATCTGATGTATGGGACAGGTATATTACCGCTTTTAGGAAAGGCCAGCTGAACAGATATGCAATTATGAGGCCCTGCCTAGTTGCAAGCTTTAAGGGAGTAAAAGTTATGGAAACTTTCATCAAGTACTTAGTTCATTAGTGGAAAAAAAATATTTCCCTGCTCTTAGAGAAGTTATATTCTAGTAGGGCAGAAAGATGAAAAAGCAACAAATAAGGAAAGTATGTAGAATGTTTGAAGGTGGTAAGGATGAAAAGTTGATCAGTGTTAAGGGGGCTGGCAATAGACTCTTTATATCGGCTGGACCATTGACCCAATTGAAAAGGTGCATTTGAACAAAGACCTGGAGAGGTGAGGGAGGGAGCTGGGTGGCTATCTCAGGGAAGGGCATTCCAGGCAGAGCCAGCAGCCAGTGCAAAGGTACTGAGACAGGAGTGTGCCTGGCAGCTCAAAGGGAGATCAGGGAGGCCAGTGTGGCTGGAGGGAAGAGAGCATGGGGGGATAGGAGGAGATGGGGAAGAAGGAGGGAGGTGGATCATGGAGGGCGTGTGGGGTCATTGAAAAGACTTAAGGCTTAATTTTTCTTTAAGGGAAATAAGGAGCTGGGGAGGATGAGGAATGGAGGAGGGATATAATGAGATTTAATGATTATTATTTTTTGAGACGGAGTCTCACTCTGTTGCCCAGGCTGGAGTGCAGTGGCGTGATCTCAGCTCACTGCAACCTTCACCTCCTGGGTTCAAGCCATTCTCCTGCCTCAGCCTCCCGGGTAGCTGGGACTACAGGTGCGTGCCACCACGCCCTGCTAATTTTTTGTATTTTTAGTAGAGACAGGGTTTCACCATGTTAGCAAGGAAGACCTTGATCTCCTGACCTCGTGATCCACCTGCCTCAGCCTCCCAAAGTGCTGGGATTACAAGCGTGAGCCACCACGCCCAGCCAAGATTTAATTTTTAAAGGATCCCCCAGATGCTGTGTTGAGAGCTCTGTAGGGCACCAGGATAGAAGCAGGGAGACACATTATAAGACTTATACAGGAACTCCAGCAAGAGATGAAGGTGACTTGGATAAGAAGGACAGGCGCTCAGGTGGGGTGGTTGTCTGGGCTCCCCCTTAACTCCTGTGTGTGGGAAAGACATCTGGGATTCGGGGGTCTTGGCCACAAGTTATTACCTCCCCAGTGAGGGTGTGATTGTAGCCTGAATTCTTTTGCTTTCTTTTTTTTTTTTTTTTTTTTCAGGGAGGGACACAGGGTCTTGCTGTGTTGCCCAGGCTGGTCTCAAACTCCTGGCCTCAAGTGAGCCTTCCTCCCCAGCCTCCCAAGTCGCTGGAACAAAAGGCACAAACCACCGCATCCAGCTTTCCACCTAGATTCTCCTCTCCTCGGGCTGTAGTCTTCTTGGTTGGTCACTCCTGAGTGTCAGTATTGGATTTGATTTCTGGTATGCACTAGAGAGCATCACGTCAGTCGGGGGTTTCTGCAGGGGACTGGCTCCCTGAATTGTCCCCTCACCCCTCAAAGCTACAGACGTTCCTTCTCTCTGAACAGCTCTTATCTTTCCCACTCGCTCTCCCTCACCTTCTCTCTCCCTTCCTAGGTTTCCCTTGTGTAGTCAGACGTGACTGGTGCTTTTTGGAGGCCTTTCTGTCTGGTTAATTTGCAAATTCCAGACTTCATAGACACATACGCACACACGTGTGCATACATGATAAATTCCTGTGCTGTCTTGCACCTCTAATTGTTATAAGCCCTGGTGCAATTCCTAGCTAATTAGAAAAGATCTTGATTATAGCCACATACATTATTATTATTATACTCTAAGGCTTCCCAACTGTAAGTTAGTCCAATGTAAAAATTCTAATACTTGTGGATTTACTTTCCATTTTTATGTCTAGCTCGTTTAAGTCCCAAGACCCATCTAGCCCGGCCATGGGGCTGCCTGGCTGTCTCCTGTCGCCTGGCTGTGGCTCCCACCTCAGCTCCCTTGCTGGCCTGTTATTCCTCACATTCTTCTACATTCTCACCAACTCTCAAGAGAATAGATCATGTTTCTTTTTGAGTGAACACTGACATTTGGTGCTTAGGTTTCACTATGTTACTTTAATTTCCTGCTAACTCAGTAATGCAACATTTGAAGAATTATGTGTTTGCTCACATTTAGATAAAGAAAGTATGATCTTTAAACATATGACTCAAGTCAGTGGGTGGAGAAGGTGTTTGGAGAGTTTCAGGACTAGGATTTAGTTTTTAAAAATCTTAAGTCTTTACATTTTGATTTTATTTATTTATTTTAATATGTCTGAGATTCATATGGCACAAAATTCCGAATGGCAAAAGGGTGTAAAGTGAAGATGACATCTCCGTCCCAACTGTGCCCATCCACCCAGCTGATTTCCCAGGGGCAACCACCAGCATCAGCTTCCTGTGCCCCTTCCAGGGAGAGGATGCACACATAAGCAGGTGCACAATGTCACGGCTCTTGTAGGTCTGCCCAAGGTGAGGGTTGCCGGCAGGAGAATAGGGTCTGGAGGCAGGGAACCTAAGGCCAATTCACGCTGACTTCCTAAAACTAAATCAAAAGGAAAACAACAACTTTCCACACCTAAGTAACAAAAGGATGGGAGGCTAGTCCCTTCGCAAACCCCTTCCCCTTTTCCATCTGTGTAGCAGATGGAAAATTGAAAGTATGTCCGATTGGTTGCTTTCTGCAACCAATTAGACATTTGCATAGGGGAGTGTAACTTTGTAACTTCAGCCTCTGATTGGTTGCTTTCCACAGCCAATCAGACTGATTGCAGGTCACTACTTTACATAGAGTGTACACCAAGTAACCAATGGGAGACCTCTAGAGGGTATTTAAACCCCAGAAAATTCTGTATCGGGGCTCTTCAGCCCCTCTACCGCGGCGCAGTGTTAGACTGTAGAGTGTACTTTGGTTTTCAATAAATCTCTGCTTTTGTTGCTTCATTCTTTCCTTACTTTGTGCATTTTGTCCAATTCTTTGATGCCAAGAACCTGGACACCTTCAACTGGTAACAGTTGGGCATTTATTTGATGTCGAAGGAACACATAATTCATAAAATGAAGGGGAAAAACCTAGAAGACACAGGGTCAGTTCCGTGAGCAACATGACAAAATTGCATTGACATTTATTTTATTCAGAACATTGTTTTTAAAATTTGTCATCTTAGTAATTGTTTACAAAACAGTGTAACAGGCTGAATAAAAGCCTTAGTATCCTAAACATCTTTTCATTCTCCAAATGATTTGGGAGAAGTAATAATGGATCCAAATAACAAAATGAGAATAAAAGCAGCTGTATGTGCCAGGAACTCTACCAGTGAGGCTGCATTGGAGCCTCGTAACAAATCTTCTAAGGCCATTTGTATTTACCCTGCCTTCTAGACGAGAGGCTGACCTGGGCCACAGGAAGGCACTTGTCCCTGGTCTCACAGCTGAGAAATGGGTGAGCTGGGCATGGAGTTCAGACAGACTGACCCTAGTCTCCTCTTTCCACCACAGCATGCTGCCTAGGAAGTGCTAGGAATTCACTTGTAATGGAGAATTTTAGGAGCATAACCAGTATTTGGGAAGTCACGCCATATGAAGGTTATTTTCCTTTAAAGCAAGAAGACCTATTGCGACTGAGGCCTATGGCAGAAGAAAGCATATCAGTTTCAGGCAAGGGGCATTTTGCAAAGTGAGAGGCGTGGGTGGTTTTATTCTCAGAGATTATTTCCATTTCTCCTAAGTTTTTCACTTCCTCTTCTCATTTCTTTCTATAGCAGCACATCTCAAAATCAGCCTTAGGTATTTGGAAAGTCAAATTTTATCCTCAACTCTCTTATGAATGTGTTTGTTGATATTGGGAAATCTGGTCATGATAATAATTAAATGCAGGTACGAAGGAAAACTGCAAGGTCACGTAGTTCTAAAATGGCAGAGAGGTTTTTCCTGATGGGTTAGCTCCAAGCAATTGGTAGTGGCTGCGCTGAGAATAAGCTGCAGGCATGATGGCTCATTACCCCTTAACACTTCAGTTTTCTTCATGCAAGGAATTTTCTGCATGTGGGGCTCAGCTCTCAAAATCAGGAAATTAACACTGATACATAACACCATCAAATCCTCCAGACCCCATCTAACTGTCCCCACAGAGTCCTCCGTAGGCCAGGATGCAAGTCAGGATCACGCATTGCACCTGGTAGGTCTGCCTCTTCAGTCTCCATCCAATTCCTTGTCTTTTCCTAATCTTGACATTCTTGAAGCATCCAGGCCTGTTACTTTGTACATCCCCAACTTGTGCTTGTCTGATGTTTTCTCATAATTTAATTCAGGTGGTGCATTTTTGGCAGGAATCTCACAGAACTGAGACTCTGTCTGTCTCAGTGTTTTCTATCAGGAGGCAGGTGGATGCTGGCAGTGTGTGCCATTACTAGGCATACTAACTTCTTTTATCACCTGGTCTAGATGATGTTGGTCAGGCTTCTCTGCTGTTCAATAAACTGATTAAGTGTGATGAGCTTATTGGTTAATAAGTAGTAAGTAGCATGCAGGGAGATACTTTGAGACTATACAAATATTCTAATTCCTTATCAGACTTGCCCCTCCAGAATTTTCATCTGCTGATAGCTTTTGCTTGAATTAATTATGACTGTGTTGGTTGCTAAACTGTGATTTTTCTAATCCCATAATTTCTTTTAGCTTTAATAGTTGGCATTCTACTGCTAGGAAGAGCTTCTCCCTAACTTTTACTAATTAATTAGTAATTAATCATGACTGATTCAATTAATTTTACTCACAACACTGTTTTTTTAAATTTTATCTTAGTAACAGTTTATAAGACAGTATAACAGACTGATTAAACCTTAGCACCTTGAAGATCTTTGCATGCCCGAAAGATTTGAGAGAAGTAATAATATATCCAAATAACAAAAAGAGAATAAAAGCAGTTATAATTTACTGAGCACTTACTATGTGCCAATGCACTCTTACTATGTGCATTATATGGCACACCTCTGCCAAATTCATGTGCTGAAATTTAATCAGCAATGTGATGGTAATAGGTGGGGGTGGCGTGATCTTGGCTCACCACTACCTGCACCTCCTGGGTTCAAGCGATTCTCCTGCCTCAGCCTCCTGAGTAGCTGTGACTACAGGCACATGCTACCATGCCTGGCTAATTTTTGTATTTTTGGTAGAGACGGGGTTTTACCATGCCAGCCAGCCTGGTCTCGAACTCCTGACCTTGTGACTGCCCGCCTCAGCCTTCCAAAGTGCTGGGATTACAGGCGTGGGCCACCGTGCCCAGACGGAAGTCTTGATTTGGACTTCCTATTCTCTAGGACTACAGGAAATACATTTCTGTTCTTGATAAATTACTCAGTCTCAGGTATTTTTATTATAGCAGCACAAATGGACTAAGATACTCTTATCTCTAGTAATACTTTTCTAAGGTTGATTTATCTGTTATTAATTACATACCGTAGTTTAATTTTTGTTTAACGTTGTCCTGGTATATTTTTTTCAACCTTTTACTTTCAATATCTTTGTTGACATATAATTTGGTGTGCCTCTTGCAAACAGAGGTAGCTGGATTTAAAAAAAATCTAGTCTGATTTAAAAATGTAATTTGACATTTTTAAACCTGTAGTATCATATTCCCTTCAAAAATTGTAGTTATTAATATATTTGGATTTATTTCTACCATATCTATTTGTGCTTTCTATTATCCTTACTTTTCTGTGTTTCCCTCTCCTTTCTCCCTTTCTTTGGATTTATTATTGAGTAGTTTTCCTATTTCATTTCCCGCCTCTGCTAATTTGTTAGTTATATACCTTATTTCCCTTCACAAGGTATTGGGAAGACGTGAATTCTTGCAGGACATTATTTCACTGAATATATATGTCTAATTTTTTTCCCAGACTATTAGTGCATTTTCAATGATATTTTATTCAAGATTTGCTTGTTTTAGCAGGGGAATGGGGAGTCCCCGGATCATTCAGTCATACATCAGAAATAAATGCCTATATATCTTTTTTTATTTTTTGTCAAGGTGGTAAGCACTGTGATGGCAAGGACTGTGTCAATTCCATTTAGCTTTCTGTTTTCAGTGCCTAGCACACAATTCTTTGTCATTCGACATAATTCCAGCACAGTCTGGACTTTCACCTCTCTGTATCTCTTGATGTCAGGGGGGAAACCTCTGGTTATATCCATCTTCTGGCTGACACACACATGCCTGTCCTTTGCTCCCTCCTCATGACTGGATTGTTGATGAGCCAAGGACCCAGCCTCCTACTATTCTGGGTGAAGTCAGGCATTAAACTCTCTCTGTTGCTTAAGATCCTCTGATGAGGAGAAGCAGTTCTTGGGAAATCACTTTGTCCTCCATTTAAGGGACAGCTTCCTAACTGATATGGTTTTGCTGTGTCCTCACCCAAATCTCATCTTGAATTGTAGTCCCCATAATCCCCATGTGTCGTGTGAGGGACCCAGTGGGGGTTTTTCCTATGCTGTTCTCGTGGTTCTTGTGATAGTGAATAAGTGTCATGAGATCTGATGGTTTTATAAAGGGCAGTTCCCCTGCACATGCTGTCTTGCCTGCTGCCATGTAAGACGTGCCTGTGCTCCCCCTTCACCTTCTGCCATAATTGTGAGGCCTCCCCAGCCATGTGGAACTGTGAGTCCATTAAATCTCTTTTTCTTTATAAATTACCCAGTCTTGAGTATTTCTTCATAGCAGTATGAAAATGGACTAATACACTGACTAATGAATCCATTAGGTGACTCTATCCCAACCCTTGTTTAAATACCACATTTTCTGCCACCATTCATACACTATGGGTGTCCCTTGACTCTAGTTTTGCTGGCCACAATTACATGTAAGTTATCTCAGGAAACACAGTGTGCAAAGGAACAATCACAGGAGGGAGTGAGAAAGAAAGTGAGAAAATTCAAGATTATGGGTGAGAGAGAGCAAAGCAGAATGGCAAAAAATAAAAAATAAAGAAAAAATAATTGCAACCATATGGCAACAATTACTAAGGATTTAATATATACCAGGCTCTGTTCTAGAAAAAAGAGCCAGAGCAAGAAGCAGGTGCAATTCATGAAGAAGTCATAAACATCCCTGGAATAAATTGGAAATATGGCACAGTTAATTAATTCAGGTTTCCCTATGCAAGTCTTTACACCGGTGAAGAAAAGAGTGTAGATAAGATGCTATTCCTGCAGAAGCAGATGTCACCTTCCTAAAGAAAACAAAACAAAACATGGAGAAATAGTTTCTCTTTGGCCTAGCTCTGTCTCTGCTGAGAACTTTGCACAATAACAGGCTTGCCTTTCACTGGATTCCAACAAACAGAAATTTGTTGGAAGGGGGCTGATGTGGTCTCTGGAAATCCTGGAGCCAAAAGACAAATGGTGTCATCGTGTTTCATAGGAATGAGTCATTTTTAAAACTTAAAACATTTGAGATTCCTCTTAAAAGATGAGACCTGTTGTTGAGATGCTTAAAGAAGTGGTAGTCGGTTCGTGAGAAATCAGGTGAATATGGCAGATGAAGCCAGACTTCGTAGCCCAGTTCATTCAACTTTTGAGGCCTTGGTTGTGCGATGTGTGGTAGGGCATTGTTGTGAAGAATTGGCCATTTCTGTTGACCAATGCCAGCTGTAAGTGTTAAAGTTTTTGGTGCATCCATCAATTTGCTGAGCATACTTCTCAGATGTCATGATTTTGCCAGAATTCAGAAAGCTATAGTGGATCAGATCGTCAGCAGATCACCGGTGACCATGACCATTTTTTGGTGCAAGTTTTGTTTTGGGAAGTGCTTTGGAGCTTCTTGGTCCAACCACTGAGCTGGTCATCACTGGTTGTCCTATAAAATCTACTTTTCATCACATGTCACCATCTGATCAAGATATGGTTCGTTGTTGT
Organism: Hylobates moloch; assembly: GCF_009828535.3. Taxonomy (NCBI): domain Eukaryota; kingdom Metazoa; phylum Chordata; class Mammalia; order Primates; family Hylobatidae; genus Hylobates; species Hylobates moloch. The sequence continues at coordinate 7,064,234 of NW_026652276.1, forward strand.
TGCCTAGAATAAGAGAAGATGACACTTCAAAACGATGTTTGTTTTCATTTTCACTCAGCTCATGAGGCACCCACTTACTGAGCTTTTTAACCTTTCCAATTGGCTTCAAATGCCAAAGGACTGTAGACAGGTCGATGTTGAATTATTTAGCAACTTCTGGTGTAGTTGTAAGAGGATCAGCTTCAATAATTTCTCTCAATTGGTCATTGTCAACTTCTGATGTCCAGTCACTGTGCTCCTCATCTTCAAGGCTCTTGTCTCCTTTGCAAAACTCCTTGAAGCACCACTGCACTGTTCGTTCTTTAGCAGTCCCTGGGCCAAATACGTTGTTGATGTTGTGAGTTGTCTCCACTGCTTTGTGACCCATTTTGAACTTGGATAAGAAAATCGCTAGAATTTGCTTTTTGTCTAACATCATTTCCATAGTCTAGAACACAAAAATAAACAGCAAGTAATAAGTCATTAGCAAAAAGACATAAAGCAAGAAATGCCCATTAACACGATGTATAACATAACCTCATTTTAAAAGAATGTATTCCAATATCAAGTGGCAAATTCCAACAGTTCAAAAACCACACTTACTTTTGCACTCACCTAACTCTTAAAAGATGAGACATAATTTTAAAAATTATAAAAGAAAATAGAAATGAGAAAAAGAACTATAAGAAAATTGGGATATTTTTGTGTGGCCAACATTAAAGGTAAGAAGAAAAGCATTTCTGAGTCTATTTGGAAGAAGACCTCTTAGGTACGTAAAAGCACCTCTACTCTTAATAAGTGTGACTAATGCACCTCAGTTATGAGTGACGGGAAAACTGTCAAATGCAAAACAATTTTGAAGAGTTAAAATGTAATGTTATATCTAATGTGAAACAAATATCTAGTTTAGAATATAAAGAGATATAAATGTTTTATTTGTCAAAAATCAGTTTTTGTTTATTCTACTCGGCACACAGAGCTCCTGTTTTTTTTTTGCACCACTTGCTGAACAACCAGACCCATCCTCCTGGAGCCTGGTGCTCTCCTGGGTAAGGACTAGCAATGATATGATGTGGATCTGAGGTCGTTGGTCCTGGCACCATATATCACTATGTGGGTGTCTTCCAGCAGGGGAACATGGAAATCCAGGCAACGATCAGGAAAACAGGACCATCCCAAGCTTTGTGGTCCTCACCAGCATGGAACAATTGATTGGACGATCAGTGATAGTGCAATGAATCAAACTGTGGTTGAAGCCTACTAAACCATCTCATCACTAAGGATCTGTTTGGATATTTGGGTGGGGCTTACACGGTGGTGGTGGTGGTGGCATGTGGCAGTAATCCCAGTTAGAGTACATGTGAGGGAATGAAACCTTCCATCCCAAGAAGGTGTCTTTTACGTTTCTGAAAAACGTGGAGAAGATTGCAGAAGCTACCTCTGAGAGGATTGTTACTATTTTGTCGTCACGGGTCTTCTTATTTCATCTCTTAATTGGAAACATGAACAGTCTCACTGTGCCCAGAATCATCAGTGAGGCAATGGCCACTGCCTCTGTTCGTGGCTTAGACAAGAAGGTTGATGTTAAAAGAGTTATATTGGCCGGGCGCGGTGGCTCACGCCTGTAATCCCAGCACTTTGGGAGGCCGAGACAGGCGGATCACGAGGTCAGGAGATCGAGACTCATCCTGGCTAACACCGTGAAACCCCGTCTCTACTAAAAATACAAAAAATTAGCCGGGTGCGGTGGTGGGCGCCTGTAGTCCCAGCTACTCGGGAGGCTGAGGCAGGAGAATGGCGTGAACCTGGGAGGCAGAGCTTGCAGTGAGCCGAGATTGTGCCACTGCACTCCAGCCTGGGTGACAGAGCAAGACTCTGTCTCAAAAAAAAAAAAAAAAAAAGAGTTATATTGATCTTCGAAGTTGGAAGTGGCATTTTGATGTATCTATTCTCCCTTCTGAAGATGGTATCTTTTATGTCAAGTCTTCATCTAAACAAATCCACTTGAGTTAAAGAAGACTTTGACAACTGAATGGTCAATGATTTCATTGCCAAACTCAAGTGTGAAAAAACCAAAAGAGATTTCTGTTACCTCCACACTTACTGCAAGCATCTCACCATGAATATGATTAAGCCCCCCTGCCCTATAAAGCAACTGATTCTCCATATCCATCCTCAACTTGAAGAACTGAATGGTCTCTTGTCTACTTGCCCCTGGTGCCTGGGCCCTTCAAAACAGCAAACTCATAAAGTCACAGATTATTTATTTGTATATTTCATTTTATTTTATTTTTTTGAGATGGAGTCTTGCTCTGTCGCCCAGGCTGGAGTGCAGTGGTTTGATCTTGTCTCACTGCAACCTCTGCCTCCCAGGTTCAAGCATTTCTCCTGTCTCAGCCTCCTGAGTAGCTGGGACTACAGGTGCATGCCAAGACACCCAACTAATTTTTGTATTTTTAGTAGAGACAGGGTTTCACCATATTGGTCAGGCTGGTCTCGAACTCCTGACCTCAGGCGACCCACCTGCCTCGGCCTCCCGAAGTGCTGGGATTACAGGCATGATCCACCACGCCCAGGAGGTCACAGATTTATAACATCGCCCTAGTGGGGCACTCTGTCATATGTCAAAGAATAAGAAACCTACATGGGACTTCTCAATGATAGGATGAGACTGTCACTTAGATAAGGCTGTCTGGACCACATTTTAGTCTGGCACAGATATAGCAATGTTTAGGATTTTTTTTTTTTCCTCAAGGATCTTTGGAATAGAAGTCTCTGTTGGAATTGTTTCTGTTCTGATCTGCTGGGCCACTAAGCAGTGCAGACTTTATTGCTTCTCAGACAACCGGCATCATACACTTACTCAGGTTTATGAAAATGAGAGAGCAATCAATGACCAATGACAACCTGCCTGAGGGTCCACAGCATTCTTCAAGTTGATCTAAACTATGACACTGAGGCCTGTGGGAAGCCCCGTGTGTCAGCAGAGCAGAGCACAGGCAAAGAGAAAAAGTTTATGATTGTTAAAGACAAAGGATGTCTTTGAGAAAGGAAGATATTGAGTTCATAGAGCAAGAAGATGAGAGGCACAGGCGGAAGAGGAGAAGCACAGAGGGAAGCTGTCTTTCAACCATTCACTGAACTCCTGTGCTCTCAATCAGAAGGCCATTGTGGAAGAGGAGAAACTTCAAGACAAGTACAATGCAATCATCAACTGGCTGGACAAGAGTCAGTCTACTGAGAACAAGAGTTTCTGAAAAGAAGAAACCAGAGAATGTCTTGCCAAGCCACCATCCTAAGTCTGTCCTGAGGGCAGAAGCCACACCAAGAAGTAGTCCTGGCAGTTCCTGAGGGGCTGAGCTCCCTGTGCTGGTTCTGTATCCACCACCAAGACCAGTAAATGCACGTTCTACCCAACCGGTCAAACATAGGAAGAGAGAATTCAGACCCAAGTCCCTACAGTGGCACTATCTTAGCTGTGATACAAATTCTTGAGCATTCCAATACTTGATTATGCATATAGTTATTTTTATAAGTGAACACTTTCCTACAATTTACCTTTTTACAGACCTGTTCAAACAGGTCTGTAAAAAAGTAAAAAAATGCTACTCATGTCCTAGAGAATAAATATCCACTTAAAATTGACATTAGAAAAGGAAGAGAATAAGTCACTTTTCATCTCCTGAATAAGCATTAACAAAAACTCCAAGAGTGTTCATCAGCTTGAAGGTCCCTCCAGTTATTAACCTACCTGAAGTAGACACAAAACTTTCATCCCTAGGAGCTAAAGCTAAGGACAAGTTACATAACTCTCATTGCTAGACACCATTTCTTCAGAAGGCTGACTTTTTTGGGGTGTTAAATTCAGAGAGGAATTTATCTTGTGGATCCTTCTGAAGGGAACATTAAGCAAATTAATGACTAATGTTTTGTGAAGTTTTACAGAAAATTCAGAAATGATTTTCATGGAGATGGTTCTTAAAGGAATCTGAGAAAATCTGACGAATCTCAGACACAAGGAGGCTCCTGTCACTTTACTTCAAATTCGAAAATATTCCTTGAGGAGCTACAAGATGCCAGGCACTATCACAGGTCCTAAGACACAGCAGTATGTGACATACATGTTCAACTTTGTATGATGATGTCTCAGGATTTACATTAAATTAGCAAAACAAATCAATGACAAAGCTATTCACTGAGGAGAAAGTAAGCTAGACTTGGGTAGGAAATTCTCTAGGGCATAATTTTCTTGTTGTTGATTTTAATTTTGTGGTTTGTTCTTTATTTTTATGTAATTGAAGATTTAACAATTTTTGGCCTATGCATGGTGATTTCCATTGTGATTTTCTATTGTTATTTTAAATGTTTATCAAAGTAATATGTGTCTATAGTTTAAAGCATCTAGAGGTCCTTGGTCCTAGGAGGCTTATGATGAAAACAATAATCCCCTGTTTCTCACTTCCTCATCCCCATTTCCACTCCCAAAAGGTAATCAATTTCAGTTGTTTGTTTTTTCTGATCTTTCCTTTTCTCAATAACAATGATGTGCCACTATTTGTTGATTTAGAATTGTTGGCATTATCTGAATGCCGCCCTCCATGAAAGATCCAAAAGCATCCCCCAGCTTTCTCAGCACCAGCCTCCTCCTGCCTCCCTGCACCACAGCCTCTTAAAGTGTAATGTTATAATTGAGTCAGATTGGCATTCTGCATTTATATATTCTTGGATATATTTTGGCAATATTTACATGAGTCATAGCTGAAAAACACTGTCTTCCTATGCTATCATGTTCTTTCTTATGCAACTTTTTGTTTTTCCTGGAGTTCGCAACTACCTTTTTCTGTTGTCTTTGTACTTGTCACTATCTAATCCTCAAATTTGACCAGAACCCCTTACATCCCTTGCTGATCATCCCCCAGGTCCTTGTTTTTCTTGGCAGGTTCTTTCAGCTTCTGTCCTCTAGCATTATCCTGCACTGCTTATTTTTCTTGTCTAATTGCTGCCCAGTTGTCAAGTTGGGATCTTCCTTCACCATCACCTGGGAATACATTCTCCCTTCTCCTACATTGGACTTCTGCTTTCCAGAGCCCTTCTCATCTTTTGTGGCTTACTCTTTTGTCTTGGAGGCAGACATTCCATACTAGTTTCCTAATAAAGAGCCCTGGGAATATTTTTTTCTTTAAAAGGGAGAACTTGTATGCCTGAAAATGTCTTTATTCTATCCTCAAATTTGTTTGGCTTGGAATAGAATTCTAGGTTAGAAATGAATCCCCTTAGACATTTGAAGGCTTTACTCCACTTTCCTTTCAATTCTAGAGTTGGTGTTTTGAAATTGAATGCTGCTCCAGTTCCAAACTTCCTGTTTTGTGGCCTGCATTTTATCTCTGGGAAGTTTTAGAATCTTCTCTTCATTCCTGGGTTCTCAATTTCCCAGCAGTGGGCTTTGGTGTGGGTCTATTTTCATGCATTTGTGCTGAGCAATTGCCATGCTCTTCAGTCTGAAAGCTCAGATCTGTTTGTCTTTGGAAAACTTTTACATCATGTTTTTTTTGTTTTTGTTTTTGTTTTTGTAATCTCCTCTCCTCCATTTTCTCTGCCTTTTCCCCAACTATTGAATTCCTATCAGACCTTAGGCTGAGCCTCTAGTTTTCTTATTATCTCCTATTTTCCTTATCTTTGTTGCTATCTACTTTTCAGAATATTCTATTGATTTTATATTAGTTCTTCTGTTGTTGTTTTTGTCGTTATTATTATATTGAGACAGAGTCTCACTCTGTCACCCAGGCTGGAGTGCAGTGGTGTGGTCTCTGCTCACTGCAACCTCCACCTCGAGGGTTTAAGTGATTCTCCTGCCTCAGCCTTCCAACTAGCTGGGATTACAGGCATCTGCCATCACACCCGGCTAATTTTTGTGTTTTTAGTAGAGATGGGGTTTCACCATGTTGGTCAGGTTGATCTCGAACTCCTGACCTCAGGTGATCCACCTGCCTCAGCCTTCCAAAGTGCTGGGATTGTAGGTGTGGGCCACCATGCCTGGTCTGTTATTATTTTTAAAAATTCTGCTGCCATTTTCTTAATGTTTCAAAGAGCTCTTCTTTATTCTCTGAATATTCCCATTTCTTTTGTTTTATTTTTAGTATCATTTTAATATTATAGATACAATATAGTCTTTGTTTCTCTGATGTATAACATGTGTTCATGTATTCCATTCTATCCTCTCTATTATTTATATTTCTTCCAAGTCTTCTTTTCTTTTGGGTTATGTTGATGAAAACTGTGAAATTCTATAAAATATTTGATGAGATTTATTCTCAGCTAAATATGAGGGCCATGGCCCATGACACAGCTTCCAGAGGTCCTGAGAACATGTGCCCAAGGTGGTTGGGTTACAGCTTGGTTTTATATGTTTTAGGGAGAGATGAGATATCAAATCTTTTTTTTAATTTTTATTTTTTATGTATTTTTATTATACTTAAGTTCTGTGATACATGTGCAGAATGTGCAGGTTTGTTACATAGGTATACATGTGCCATGGTCGTTTGCTGCACCCATCAACCTGTCATCTACATTAGGTATTTCTCCTAATGCTATCCCTCCCCTTGCCCCCACCCCCCGACAGACCCCAGTGTGTGATGTTCCCCTCCCTGGCCCATATGTTCTCATTGTTCAACTCCCACTTATGAGTGAGAACACGCAGTGTTTGGTTTTCTGTTCCTGTGTTAGTTTGCTAAGAATGACGGTTTCTAGCTTCATCCATGTCCCCGCAAAGGACATGAACTCATTCTTTTTTATGGCTGCGTAGTATTCCATGGTGTATATGTGCCACATTTTCTTTATCCAGTCTATCCTTGATGGGCATTTGGGTTGGTTCCAAGTCTTTGCTATTGTGAATAGTGCTGCAATAAATATATGTGTGCATACATCTTTATAGTTTAATGATTTATAATCTTTTGGGTATATACCCAGTAATGGGATTACTGGGTCAAATGGTACATCTAGTTCTAGATCCTTGAGGAATTGCCACACTGTCTTCCACAGTGGTTGAACTAGAGGACACAAGCAAATGGAAAAACATTTTATGCTCATGATAGGAAGATTCAATATCATGAAAATGCTATTTCCATCAAGCTACCATTGACTTTCTTCACAGAATTAGAAAAAACTACTTTAAATTTCAGATGGAACCAAAAAAGAGCCCTTATGGTCAAGACAATCCTAAGCAAAAAGAACAAAGCTGGAGGCATGATGCTACCTAACTTCAAATTATACTACAAGGTTACAGTAATCAAAACAGCACGGTACTGGTACCAAAAGAGATATACAGACCAATAGAACAGAACAGAGGCTTCAGAAATAACAGCACACATCTACAACCTCTGATCTTTGACAAACCTGACAGAAACAAGCAATGGGGAAAGAATTCCCTATTTAATAAAATATATTGCTTCTTAAGCTATTAGCTAAAGACCTGGAATCAATAGAAAGTAGTGTCTGACTAAAGATAAGGGGTTGTGTAAATCAAGATTCTTACTATGTAGATGAAGTCTCACAGGTGGCCACTCTTTGAGGCAATAGATGGCAAATGTTTTCCTACTCAGAAGGCAAATGTTTCCTATTCAGAACTTTAAAAGGTGCCAGACTCTCTAGAAAAAACCAAGTAAGGGAAGGAGATTCTCTACAGAATGCAAATTTCCCCCACAAGAGACCACTTTTCAAAATATGTCAAATAAACATATTTTGTGGTAAAATACTTTGAATTTTTTCAGGACCTGCTATCTGTCATGTGATCCTATGCTGGAGTCAGGTTGGAAATGGGTATCTTATTGCTACAAATAATCTGCTTTGTTAGTCTTAAGATCTCTGTTTCAATGTTAATGCTGGTCAGCTGTGCCTGAACTCCAACGGGAGGAGGGTATAATGAGGTATGTCTAACCCTACTTCTTGTCATGGCCTGAACTTTTTTTTTTCAGGTTTCTTTGGAATCTCCTTGGCTGAGGGGGGTCCATTCAGTTAGTTGGGGGGCTTAGAATTTTGTTTTTGGTTTACAGTTAGTTTTAGTCTTTCAGGCTCAAGGCTTTTCTTGGTTTGCCATTGTATTTTAAGAAGTCACCAAGACATGGATTGGTAGTATGGTGTGCACAGAGGGGGCTCACTGGCAGGCAGGACTCAGCCACTCTGCAGGAGATTCCACCAAACACTCACCTCTACAAGTCTCTTCCCTTGGTCTGGGACATTCCCCAGAGGGGACTCCTCCTTTCCATGGTGGGGTCCTGCACACTGAGTGAGTATCAGATGGGTGAAATGTGAAGGAGTTCTCATGTTGCTTTCTTCTGTAGCTTTTAGGACAGTTGCCGCCATTTTTCCCAGCTGTGTTCAGTCCAGAGGCTCTCTCATGTAAGGTCTTCAAGGAAGGGGAATGGCAGTTACCTGGCTAAGGGGAAAGGAGTTAGGGATGGAGCAGAATCAGACACCATTCCTTCCTAGAGAAATCTCTGTTCCCTTCCCACTTCCCAACAGCCATGGGAGGCTTTTAGAAATAGAAACAGAAAAACAGACAAAAGAAGCCAAGTGGTCTTGGCCCCTGCCCCTCAAAATAGTGCCCACATCCTGCGTCCTATAGGTATATATTTAATTAGTATGTTCCCTGTTCATTCGTTCAACAAATATTCAGAAGGTGCTCTTTAATGTGCCAGCCACTGCTCTGTCCACTGAGGATGCAACATTGTGCAAAACAGATGAAAATCCCTGCTCTTATAGAGTACCCATTCTATAGAGGGGTGGGGGTGACCAAAAGCAAACAAATGAATATCTAAGAGGATGGGCGGTCTAGGGCTGTGCAGGGCAAGGAAGGGACTAGTGATGTTGGGACATGCTGTTTCACCTCCAGCCTTAAGAAAGCCCTCTCTTGCAGGGGCCCCAGAAAAGTGAGGACCTGTAGCCAGAGGGCATGTTGGAAGAGGTGTTTCTTGGCCAAGAAAAGAGCAAGCAGAGAGGCCTTGGAGTGGAGGCACATTCTACATAGCAAGGGCAGAGAGATACAGTCAGAGGAGAGCAAGATGCCATTCTGAGGGAGGTGATAGAAGGTAGGGGATAGATGGGACAAACACCATCTGTATTTGAAAAGTTTAACTCTGGCCACTGTATGAGACAGCAGAAGCCCTGCAACACCACCCCCCTAATTAGGTGGGTGACCATGGGGGCTCCTGATCAGGTTCTGGTTACATATTTAAGGTGGTGCCAACAGGATTTGCAGATGAATTGGGTGCTAGGTGAGAGACAAAGGAGTATTGATGGCTCCGAGCATCAGGAAGAAGGGGGTCATCTTTTCTGATGTAGGAGTAACTTCTTGGGGGGGTCCCCACCTGAATGTAAGACCTGTTTAGTTTGAAGTTTGAGTAGAAATGCCGATAAAATGTTCCTTGAGACCCTTGTCCACACTCAGGGACACCGTTCTGGGTTGTTTTGCTCAGCCTGCCTTTTGCTTTTCCTTATCTCTCCCCTCCACTCCTACCACCCTCCTTTTGGCTCCAGAGACCAGCATGGCTGGAAGAGAATAAAGGAAGAAAGTTTGGATGTGTGTAGAGTTAGGAAACACAGAATACTGTCAAAGTGGATAAAGAGAAGTGGGACTGTAGTCCATACTGTTTTATAACCTGCTTTAAAAACAAAAAACTCTATATTGTGAGATTTTTATCTTCATTATTGGTACTTTAGATTCCATTGGAAATTTTTTATGGCCACTTGGGAAAATCTTGTACGTTTTTGTGACTGATATTTCCCCTCTCTCCAACTCTAACCAGAGACTGTGTTTTGTGTTTTCTTGGTGGGCTTGTGAACATAGGTGGTGCTCAGATTGGCCAAGAGAAGAGTACAGGGTGCCTGGGAGCTGGACAGCTATTGTCTACCAGGTGGATGAGCACAGAATGAGAGGAAATTTGACCTAGGAGTTGGCAACAGAGCCCCAGAGCTTGGTAATTCTGGGGCTGTGGAAGTATTCTCAGCAAGTGGTGATTGCTCCCAGGCTGTGTGGGGTTCCAATGCACCTGCTAGTGATAGGACAGGTCAAGTAACCTCAGATTAGCACCATAGGGCACCCCACTGTGGACAAAGACTGTATCTGTATGTACACATGTATGTGCATGTGTGTGTGTGCATGTGTATGCATGCACAAGGCCCAACTCCACACGTGAGCTCATGTCACTTCTGGTTTAGGCCAGGAGAGGTCCTATTCAGAGTTCAGGGAAATCCCAAGGTCAGCCTGTCCCATTCCTCCAGACTCTCATCCACACTCAGGGACATGGTTCTGGGTTCTGGATGTTTCACTTAGCCTTCTGTTTGCCTTTTGTTATATCTCCCCTCCACATCTACCACCCTCTCTTTGGCTCCAGAGACCATCATGGGCTGAAGGGAGGCTGGACTCTAGTCCTTAGAAGAGAATAAAATAAAAAAAATATAGGTTCTTAATTATGGGGAGACAAGTGTGCCTTGGGGTTCCTGTCTTCAGAGCAAAGCAGAGGGTCCACTTGCAGGATGTCAGCCCAAGCAAATGGTGAGCCTGGTGGATAGCTTGATGGCAGATTCTTTGTGCCTCCTAAAATGGGAATTGATCAGGGCAGGGTGGCTGATTTGACTGGCAGGGCTGGCTTGGAGTAGGGGAAGGGGGGGGGAGACTGGGACATAATATCCTCACTCTGTCCCTGCAAGCTGTGGCCACAACAGGATAGGTCAGCTGGCAGAGGGCATGTTAGGAAAATGGAAAGTTGTTTTCAGAAAATGAGCCAGAGAAGAACAGATGCCTGTGTTTTGCTGTTGCCATCACTATGTCTTCTCTGCATAACGTATTCCCAAAAGATGTTTAAAAGGCCTCAAGAAATAATGTTTCATCAACATCTCTTGATGGCAGGTGGGAGGTAAGGAGGCGGCAAGACAGCTTGTTCTGTAGAGAAGTTTTCTTTCCAAGTGGAGGATGAAATCTGAACTGCAGGGGTGGGGGGTTGTAGGCGCAGGAGTTGTTCAAGTGGGTTTGGCATGTACAGACACCAAGATGAGGGTCACTGTGATTCATTCATTCTGTCAGTATTTATTGGGGGCATCTCTCATGCCAGTCCCTCTTTTGGGTGCCGGGAGAACAACTCTGAGCAAAGTAAACTCAAGTTTAAAAAAACAAAGAAGGTCCGTTTGAACACAGAGCTTTCAGATAAAATGAAGGACATTCTGAAGGAAAAAGAAGCATGTAAAAGAATCAAGGTAAAGGGTACTGTGAAAATAAATAATAATTGAAATATGAAAGGTACAAATCTGAGAAATGATCTTTAATTACCAAATGGGAAAGTAGATTAAATTTTTTAATTTAATTTTTGAATAGGTAATATGTTTATGTGGTTTAAACATCTAAATAATACAAAAAGTCATACTCTGAAAAGTCTTGCCCTCTTATTCCCTTTCTTACATAAATAACAGCAGATTTCATAAAACAGGTGTATGGGTTTTCTAGGCTGTGTAACAAATTACCACAAATTTAATGGCTTAAAACAATGTGTGTTTATTATCTCACCATTTCTCTGGGCCAGGAATCTGGGTGTGTCTTGGCTGGGTTCTCTGCACAGGGTCTCACAGGGCGGCAGTTAACACATCGACTGGGCTGTGTTTTCATCAGAGGCTAGAGTGGGGAAGGATCTGTTTGCAAGCTCCCTTGAGTTGCTGGCAGACTTTATTTTCTTGCAGCTATAAAACCCATAGCAGTGTACTTCTTCAAAGCTAGCAGAAGAGTCTCTAACCTAAAGAGAAGCCTATTTAAGGAGTTCCATCTAATTAGGTTAGGGCTTCCCAAGATAACTATCATTTGATTAACTCAAAACCACCTGATTTGGGATCTTAATTATATTTGCAAAATCCCTTCCTTTTGGCCATGTCTTATTAGCTAAGAAGCAAGTCAGGCTTTGTGTGAACTCAAGGGCAGTAGATGATCTAAGGCTTCAGTGCACTGGGGATCACCTTAGGGTGTGCCTGCTGCACCAGGGGCTGGCAAACAATAACCCATTGGCCAAATCCAACCTCTACCTGTTGTTGTAGATATAAGTTTTTTTTTGTTTAGTTATTATTATTATTATTTGTAGAGACAGGATCTCACTGTGTCACCCAGGCTGGAGTGCAGTAGCATGATCATAGCTCACTACAGACTTGACCTTATGGGCTCAAATGATCCTCCCACCTCAGCCTCCCGAGTAGCTGGGACCACAGGTGCATGCCACTATGCTTGGATATTTATTTTTATTTTTTGTAGAGATGGGGTCACCCTATGTTGCTTAGGCTGGTCTTTCAGTCCTGGGCTCAAGCAATTTTTCTGCCTTGGCCTCCCAAAGTGGGATTACAGGCATGAGCCACTGAGCCTGGCAATAAATATAGCTTTACTGGAACACAGCTACACTCATGAGTTTATGTATTGTCCATATCAACTTTCTTGCTAACATGGCAGAGTTGAGCAGTTGCAACAGAGAGCACATGCGGCCTGTAAGCCTAAAATAGTTGCTACCTGATCCTTTACAGGAAAAGCTTGCAGAGCCCTAGATGCTCTTCTGCACCATGCTTTTCCCCTTACCATTAAAACATCAGTGCACACAGATTTTCACCCTTTTTTAGAGCTTCAGAGTCATGCTATTCCATTCGAGATACCATAATTTACTTAACTGTCCATGGCTACTGGACACAAGTGGTTTCCACTCTTTTGCTAAACACAATCTTACAAGTAAGAAATGTTGGGTCTCAGAAGCTGATACCCCAAAATATGACACTTTGACATTCTGAAGTGAAGAAGAGGCCTCAAGGTCTCTCTGACGTCCTCTTAGCCCTTCCCCTGTTTCTCCATTCTATGTCTCTCCCAAAGCGCAGAATAGATTTATTCTTTGAAGTTCCCTTGTTTATCTAAAGTCCAGACCTGCCAAAGGAGGAAACAATGATTTTTTAGTCCCTCCCTGAGTTTTCATTAACTAAACTCATATCACAGGAAGAAAGACTGAGGTCCGTCTGTGCAGCTAGGCACGGATGATTGTCACAAACGTTTGTCTGCTCTGTGGGCCCAACAGACTTTGTCCCAGGCCAGTGTATGTCTTCAAGCTCATTGAATTTCCCTAAAAATCATTTACTATCCCCCTAAAATCATCTACCCCTTCCCATCTCCCTCTCCCGTACGAAGAGGGGTATATAAGCATCTGTACCATTGCAAGTGGGACAGTCGCTCTGTGATTCTTCCCCATGTACGCTAATAAAGCTGTATGTACTTCCTCCTAATAACCTGCCTTTGTCATCTGATTCCTCAGCACACATCCAGGGGAAAAGGGACATTTTCCCTTCCCTCAAACAAATTTAAAAATCCTGATCTAATGAAGTCAAATACATTCATTTCTCTTTTTACTTTGCTTTAAGCAAAGTCTTTTTGGTGTTAAAAATATTTATTTTAGGCCAGGCGTGATGGCTCACGCCTGTAATCCCAGCATTTGGGAGGCCAAGGTGGGAGAATTGCTTGAGCCCAGGAGTTCAAGACCAGCCTGAGCAACATAACGAGACCCCCATCACAACAAAAAATAAAAGATTAGCTGAGCATGGTGGCACATGCCTGTAGTCTCAGTTGCTCAGGAGGCTGAGGTAGGAGGATTGCTTGAGCCCAGGAGGTCGAGGCTGCAGTGAGCTGTGATCGCACCACTGCACTCCAGCCTGGGCAACAGAGTGAGACCCTGTCTCAAAGAAAAAATATTTTTTGATTAAAAATGTAATACAAAATTATACAAAGTTTAAAACTTTAGAAATAAAAGGTGTCTAAAGTACAAGGCCTGGGCATTTGTGGGAAAATGGTAGGGAAGAAAGATTGCCCATGGAGTCTTTTTCTCACAGTCTCTGGGAATGCACTATCAACCGCCTTTGCTGAGCTCAGCCAAAGCTGGGCTACAAGGCATGAGAAAGCCTAAGGGTGTAAGAGGCTGAAGTTGGGTCTTTTCCAGGCTAGGAAGGGCCTGGGTGCCTGAGGCAGAGCCCTGGGGTGAGGCTTGAACTCCACAGTGCCTACAGGCAGCTCATGGAGACCTAGAGACCAGTCTGGAAGGGTGGAACTAGCCAGTGTGCTCTGTTCTGGAGGACCCACTGGTCTCCCTCAGAGGAGCCTCAGGGAAGTTGATCAGGTGATCCTAGTGGTCCACCTCTGAAAGATGAGAGAGCAACAGCCTTGCAATGGGAAAAGTTCAGACCTGGGTGCTGCTTCCCAGCTGCAGGCAGGGAACTGAGCATCCCAAGCTGCACAACAGGGCCCATGGGAGCAGTGATTGCTGGGCCCCCACCACCTGAGGGCTGCCACAAACAAGGTAGCCCAGCCAAGCATGGCTCCAAGGGTGAAGAGAGCTGAACGGAGGCAAGGCAGGGAAGCAAGGCATCTAAGGCATCCCAACAGGCAAGGAGAGGAGGAATACGCAGTCAGCTTGCACAGAAACAGGCCTGCTGCTGGAAGCAGCTGCGGCTTGAACCAAAAATCAGTAAGAGCGCTTCAGAATCCAATTACAGCATGGACTGGAACTGAAGAATTATTTTTGAATTAAAAAAATTAAGCATATATCTTCAAAGGGATGACATCCTCTACTTAAACACAAATTAGTGGCCTGGAAGATTAAGTGGAAGACATGTATCTCGAAGCCCAGAGAAACATTTGCAGATGAAAATTGTATGAGGGAACAAAATAAGAAACTTGAATGTTAGAACCATAAAAGCTGATAGGCTGGCCACGGTGGCTCACACCTGTAATCCCAGCACTTTGGGAGAGCAAGGCAGATGGATCATGTAAGGTCAGGAGTTCGACACCAGCCTGGCCAACATGGTGAAACCCCATCTCTACTAAAAATACAAAAATTAGCCAGGTGTGGTGGTGGGCACCTGTAATCCCAGCTACTAAGGAGGCTGAGGCAGGAGAATCACTTGAACCCAGGAGGCAGAGGTTGCAGTGAGCTGAGATCACGCCATTGCACTCTAGCCTGGGTGACAAGAACAAAACTCTGTCTCAAAAACAAACAAAAAACTGATAGAAAAATGATAGGGTAACAGTGTAGGAGAGGAATTCACTAAGCAAATGCTTGAAATAACTCTCCAAGTTGTAAATCACTTGAGTATATAGGTAAAACAAGTCGCCCGGGGTTCCACTGAGGACTCATGAAAGAGATGCCCAATAGACCAAGGCTGACCATGTCACTGCCCAGCAAGAATCAGTAGGAAATCTTATAAGCTTCCAAAGGGAAAGAAATAATACTTAAAAGAAAGTGCAACTGTTCTCAGATTTTCCACTGGCAACACTGTAAGATACAAGACAGCAGAGCAATCAATACCTACACTGAAAGGATAGGGCTGTCAATCAAGCCTCTGGACTAGCGTGGGGTCCTCTGTCCGTCAGTTTGAAAATATGCTAGCATTTCATTCAGCCGGAGTGGCGGGAAGCCCTTCCTACCTCAGAAGAGTAAGCAAATGGGGGTTCAGTCAGGTACAGGAAGCCTCTGAATGGGTACCCCAGGTACTTGGGGGTTGATGTGTGACTCCATGGTGGAATTGGAGAAAATGGTATATTTGGGATATACTTATACTAAAAAAATTATTCTCTGGGGGCCGGGCATGGTGGTTCATGCCTGTAATCCCAACCCTTTGGGAGGCTGAGGTGGGCGGATGGCTTGAGGCCAGGAGTTTGAGACTAACCTGGCCAACATGGTGAAACCCCAGCTCTACTAAAAATACAAAAATTAGCCAGGCACCGTGGTGTACTTGTAGTCCCAGCTACTTAGGAGGCTGAGGCATAAGAATAGCTGGAACCCAAGAGGTAGAGGTTGCAGTGGGCAAAGATCACACCAGTACACTCCAGCCTGGGCAACAGAGCGAGACTCTGTTTTAAAACAAAACAAAACAAAACAAAACTCTGTTTATCTCAAATTTAAAGGTACCTGAATGTCCGGCATTTCTTTCAGTTAATCGTTATTTATTCATTTATTCTTTTGTGCTAAATCTGGCAACTGTCTTCCATGATACTGTAAGGGAATCTCTCAGGTTTGCCTTAGAAACAGTTGTGGCACCTCCAGGCATCACAGACACAGTTAGGAAGAGAGAAGAGAGGTGTCACTAGCAGGTGTCTGCCTATATCTAACTGACCAGAGCAGTGTCCTATGGCTGGCCACACCCAGCGGCCAGGGAAGCTGGGCCATCAGTGAAGCATATGGAGCTTCTATAGAAAAGGTAGACAGGAGAGAGGCTGGAAGTGGGGTTGGCCAGCTGACACACCCACAGCACTGCATCCGGTGTGTGCAGGTTGCACTGCAAACCACAGGGGGTCCATTCTTATTGCACTTTATGCGAAAGCTGCCCAGAGGTTGTTTAATCAGTTAACTATTTCTGAGTATCAAACTATTCCACTAAGTAGTTTAGAATAGCAACCCTGTATTACTGCTTATGCGTCTACAGGTCGGCTGTGTGGTTCTGGTCCTGCCTGGGTTCCCTTGTGTGTCTGCAGTGACCTCAGGGCAGTCAAGGGGCTGTGCTTCTGGGCTTGGCTGGCTCTCTGCTGGGGTGCTTCGGTCTCCTGCCACGTGGTGTCTCATTCCCCAACAGGCTAGCTGGGTTTGTTCACTGAGCAGCCACAACAGCAGAGAGGAAGCGTGCAAGGCCTTTGGAGGCCCACGCCCAGAGTGGGCACAGCATTGCTTCTGCCGTTTCAGCTGGCCCAAGCAGGTCACAGAACCAGCCAGATTCAAGAGACGGAGGATAGATCCTGGCCCCCACAGAGAGTCATTGAAAAGAGAATCTCAGTGGAGAAGAAAAACATTTCGCTTCTCATTCACCAAAGATGTACTGACTCCCCACCACATGTCAGTCACTGCTCTGGGATCTGTGAATAACACAAGGCTGAACAAAAAGGCAACCCTGTCTGCCCACAAGAGGAAAATTTTTTTTGTTTGTTTGTTTCCTCAGAAGGAGGGAAATAGAGACTGTATGTAGTCTCTTTAGAACATTGTCCTGCTAGCCGGGAGCGGTGGCTCACGCCTGTAATCCCAGCACTTTGGGAGGCGGAGACCAGCTGTTGAGACCAGCTGGCCAGCATGGTGAAACCCCATCTCTACTAAAAATTAGCCAGGCATGGTGGTGCATGTCTGTAGTCCCAGCTACTCGGGAGGCTGAGGCAAAAGGATTGCTTGAACCCGGGAGGCGGAGGTTGCAGTGAGCCGAGATCGAGCCACTACACTCCAGCCTGGGCAACAGAGCAAGACATCATCTAAAAAAAAAAAAAAAGAACATTCTCCTCCTGCTCCTCTGCCTCCAGGTAAAGGTGACCCCCACACTCCTCCTCCCTGCAGTTGTTCATTAAAGCAAGCTTTTTCATTGAAATCTAATACACCTACAGAAAAGTGCACACATCGTTAAGATCAACTTTTACAAAGTGGCCACACCAGGGCAACCAGCACACAGATCAAGCTACCCAACAATACCCACCCCCAGGTCGCCCACACCGTTTCGCCTTTCAAGCCTCCACCTCTCCACATCAGCCACTGTTCCTACTTCCATCACCATAGATTGGTTCTACCTGTGTTAGAATTTTAGATAAGTGGGATCATACAGTGTGTACTTTTTTATGTCTGATTTCTTTCTTTCTTTCTTTCTTTTTTTTTTTGAGACATCTCACTCTGTCGCCCAGGCGGGAGTGTAGTGGCACAAACTCGGTTCACTGCAACCTCCACTTCTCGGGTTCAAGCGATTCTCCTTCCTCAGCCTCCCAAGTAGCTGGGATTACAGGCACACACCACTATGCCCAGCTAATTTTTCTATTTTTAGTAGAGACGGGGTTCCACCATGTTGGCCAGGATGGTCTCGATATCCTGACCTTGTGATCCGCCAACCTTGGCCTCCCAAAGTGTTGGGATTACAGGCGTGAGCCACCACACCTGGCCAGCTTCTTTCTTTTAATAGTATATGTGTGAGCTTCATTCACATAGCTGTAGTTCACTTGTATCAATTATTATAGAGAATTTCTTCCTATGAACAGGCCCATAGTTTATATATCCATTCTCCTATGGCTGGATATTGAGATTGTTTCTGATGTGGGGCTATTATGAATAATATTGCTATAAATAGATTTGTATATTGTTTGACACATATTGGTATAAAATCTGTTGGTTATATACCTAAAAGAAGAAATACTGAACCACAGCATATGCATATATTTAACATTCATAGATACCCTTAAACTCCCAAAGAGGCTATGCCACTGTGTACTCCCACCAGCAGAATGTGAGAGCTCCAGTTGCTTCACGTTCTTGCTACCAACTGCTCTTCCCTGTATGCTGGGAGTGGACAGTGGCTTAACCTCTTTGGAGATTTCTTTAGGGCATACTGTGATCCAGCATTTCTTCTTTTAGGTATACAACCAGCAGATTTTGTACAAATATGCACTGGAAGATACATACAAATATAGTCATAGCAGTATTATTCATAATACCTCCACATCGGAAACAATTGTCATTGTGATGGGGTGTACTGCTATCACATTGCTTTAATTTGCATTTTTTTTTCTGACAATTGAGGATGTTAAGCATCTTTTTATGTGTTTACTGAACACTTTATATCTTCTGTGAAGTTAAATTCAGTCTTTTGTCCAGTTTTCTATTAGTTGTCTGCTTTTTCTTTTTTTAAATTGATTTGAAGACTTCCTTGTGTATAGTAGATTTGAGTTATCTGTCAGACACATTTATTACATATGTTTTCTCCATTCTGTGGTTTGCTTTTTCACTCCTTTAATTTTGTCTTTGTTGAACACAAGTTCTTAATTTTAATATAGTCTAATTTTTATTGTTTTCCTGTTATGTTTAGGACTTATTTTTCCCTAAAAAAGGAAATTTTGCTACCCAAGACCATGAAGACATTCTCTTAAATTCTCTTCCAGAAACTTATTATTTTTTACCTTCACATTTATGCCTATAATCCAAATGGAATTGATTTTTGTTTAAAATATAAGGAGTCAAGATTCATTTTTAAAAATAAAGATACCCAGTTGACTTTAGTGAAAAGATCAACTTTTCCTCACTGCTATAATATGTAACTTTTCCATAAATAAAGTGACATTTTGTGGACTGTTGTAATCTTGTTTTATTCATCTATTTATGTCTAGTTGTGTCTTAGTTTCTATGACTTCATAATAAATCTTGATATGTAGTCATTTGAGACTTCCAACTTTGGTTTTTGAGATTGTCTTGGCTGCACTTGTACCATTGCATTTCATAAAAATTATAGAATCATTTTTTCAGTTTTCATAGAAAAATTTCCGAAGTTTTTAATCAGAATTGTACTGAGTAAATCTGGAAAGAATGAACATCTTTCAATTTTGAGTCTTGCAATCTGTGAACATCGTATGTTCTTTCATTTATTTATATCTTATTTACTTTCTCTCAATGATGTTTTGTGGTTTTGTAGGCAGAGGACTTGCAATCTTTTGTTTGATTTATTTTTTAGTATATAATATTTTCTGATATTGTCACAAATGGTAGTGTTATTATATATAATAATTTACACCTTTTGTAATTATTCCATAGTTCTTGAATATTCTGTTCCATCTTTTTCATTCTTCTTTCTCTCCACATTTCAGTTGTGGAAGCTCCTATTGACATACCTTTAGGCTCATGGATTCTTTCCTTGAACATGTCCAGTCTACTGATGAGCCCATCAAGAAGATTCTTCATTTCTGTTACAGGGCTTTTGATTTCTAGCATTTCCTTTAAACTCTTTTCTGTTTTTGAGTTTCCATCTCTCTGCCTATATGAACCATTGGCTCTATTGCCTATTGTTCACTTTGTCCATTAAAATTCTTAGCATATTAACTAGTCTTTTTTATTTTATTCATTTTTTGAGACAGGGTCTTACTCTGTCACCTAGGCTGGAGTGCAGTGGTGTGATCTCAGCTCTCTGCAACACCTGTCTTCCAGGTTCTAGTGATCCTCCTACCTCAGCCTCCTGAATAGCTGGAATTACAGGGGCACACCACTATACCTGGTTAAGTTTTTTGTTTGTTTGATTTTTGAGATGGAGTCTCACTCTGTTACCCAGGCTAGAGTGCAGTGGCGCAATCTCAGCTCACTGCAACCTCTGCCTCCCAGGTTCAAGTGATTCTCCTGCCTCAGTCTCCTGAGTAGCTGGGATTGCAGGTGCAAGCCACCACGCTTGGCTAATTTTTGTATTTTTAGTAGAGACAGGGTTTTACCATGTTGGTCAGGCTGGTTTCAAATACACCTGGTTAAGTGTTTAATTTTTTGTAGAGACGGGTTTTCTCCATGTTACCCAGGCTGGTCTTGAACTCCTGGGCTCAAGTGATCCACCCACCTTGGCCTCACAAAGTGCTGGGATTACAGCCATGAGCCACCGAACCTGGCCTACTATAGTTATTTTAATTACCTTCCTGATAATTTCAAAATCTCTGCCATATCTGAGTTTGGTTCTGTAACCATCCAGTGAGTTCTTCGTCACTGTCCAGATAGAGCCAATTTATCAAGACAGGGAAACTACAGTAGAGAAAGAGTTTAATACATACACAGCTAGCTAAATTAGAGAATAGAGTTTTATTATTACTCAAATCAGCCTTCCTGAACATTCAGAGTCTAGGATTTTTAAAGATTGTTTGGTAGGCGGGGTCAAGGGAATGGGGAACGCTGACTGGTTGGGTCAGGAGTGAAATCACAGGGGACAAAGCTGTCCTCTTGCACTGAGTCAGTTCCTGGGTGGGGTTCACAAGACCAGACGAGACAGTGTATTGGTCTGGGTGGTGCTAGCTGGTCCACCAGAATGCAGGGCCTGAAGAATACCTTAAACACCAATCTTAGCTTTCACAATAGTAGTGTTATCTATAGGAGCAATTGGGGAGGTTAGGAATCTTGTGGGCTCTGGATGTGTGACTCCTGAGCCATAATTTCTAATCTCGTGGCTAATTTGTTAGTTTTAAAAAGGCAGTTTGGTCCCTAGACAAGAAGGGGTATTTTTTTTTTCAGGGAGGGGCTGTTACTATGTTTGTTTCAAAGTTAAACTATAAACTAAATTTCTCCCAAAGTTAGTTTGGCCTACGCCCAGGAATGAACAAGAGCAGTTTGGAGGTTCAAGGCAAGACGGAGTCAGTTCAGTCAGATCTCTTTCGCTGCCATCATTTCCCTGTGTCAGGTTTTTCTCACTCTCATGATTTTTGCAAAAGTGCGTTCTGATCTTGCTTTGTCTCTTCAGACTGTGTGTTTTGGCTTTTAGCACACTTTGTAATTTTTTTGTTGAAAGCCCAGTACGATGTATTGAGTAATAGGAACTGAGGTGGATAGGATGTGAGTGTGAAGTTTATGTTTATCTGATTAGGCGTTGGGCTGTGTTCACTATTGAAGACTAAGCTCTGATTTTTTTTTGTCTTGCCTAAATTCCTGTCTAAGGGGTCTGGGGAGTCATGCCCTACAAACCATAAATTCTCATCAGATGGGTTTGATTTAACCCTGTATATCGTGACTTACTTTCCAATCCGACTCTGGCATACCAAGGCAGAAAATCAAAATATTTTACCCCAAACATATTTCTCTGTTATATCTTGAAATGGTCCTGCAAAGTTGTCCCTTGTGGGTAAAATCCACATTCTATAGAGAAACTCCTTTCCCCTTTTTTTTTTCCTTTTTTCCTTCCCAGATCCAGGAGATAATCAGCTAAGAGCCTGGTGCCCTTTTAGGTCCAACAATAAATATTTTACAACATGCTTGCTCTGAAGTTGGCTATCTGAAAGCTGCCTCTGTGCAGTAAAACTTGATCTCCACAATCCTTTATCTTAACCTGAACATTTCCTTTCTGTTGATTCCAGGTCTTCAGATAAACTCAACCAATTGTCAACCAGAAAAATGTTTAAATTTACCTATAGCCTGGAAGTCCTGCTCCCCCTGCTTTGAGTTGTCCCACCTTTCTGAACTACACCAATGTATTTCTTAAATGCATTTGATTTATGTCTCATGCCTCCCTAAAATATATAAAACCAAGCTGTGCCCCAACCACCTTGGGCACATGTTCTCAGAACCTCCTGAGGGTTGTGTCACAGGCCATGGTCACTCATATTTGGCTCAGAATAAATCTCTTAAAATATTTTACAGTTTGACTCTTTTTGTCAACACTGTTTACTGTGGCTGTGGTGTCAGAGGCTAAAGTTTCCTCTAGTGCTCTTGTTTTTGTCTCCCCTGTTGTCTTTGGGTTTTCCTAGAGACTTTTAAAATTTTAAAATAGGGCCCAGGGCTTGCAGTTCTTGATCCTCCGTTATTACACAGGAGCTCTATTGAGAACGCAATGAGGTGTCAGGGAGGGGAAGCGTCCTGTAGCCCTGTGATCAGGGCTCAGTCTTTAGTGAGCCCAAATTGAGTATTTCCCTTCTGTCAGGCCAGTTGGGCCTGGATAAAATCCCAAGTTAGGCTCTAGCAAAATGCTTTCCCCATGAGGGCAGCAGTTAAGGAGAGCAAAATGCTCTGGCCATATCTTAAAATGGTTGCTATCTCCCTCCCAGGGCGAGGAGTATGAGGGACCTTCACAGTGAGTAACTGGCAGTGTCAGAGGCACGTCTGAACCAGAGCAACTCCATCTTGAATAGGGGCTGGGTAAAATAAGGCTGAGGCCTACTGGGCTGCATTCCCAGACAGACATTCTAAGTCACAGAATGAGGTGGGAGGTAGGCACAAAATACAGGTCATAACGACCTGGCCGATAAGAGGTTGCAGTAAAGAAGCCAGTCAAAACCCATCAAAACCAAGATGGCGATGAGAGTGACCTGGTCGTCCTCACTGCTACACTTCTACCAGCGCCATGACAGCTTACAAATGCCGTGGCTATGTCAGGAAGTTGCCCTATATGGTCTAAAAAGGAAAGGCATGAATAATCCACCACTTGTTTAGCATATAATTAATAAATAACCATAAAAATGGGCAACCAGCAGCCTTTGGGTCTGCTCTGCCTATGGAGTAGCCATTCCTTTGTTTCTTTTCTAACAAACTTGTTTTCACTTTACTCTATGGACTTGCCTTGAATTCTTTCTTGTGCAAGATCTAAGAACCCTCTCTTGGGGTTTGGCTCGGGACCCCTTTTGAGTAACAGTAGGGCTTCTGGAGGTGAAACTCCCAGCTATGTGGCGTCTCCAAGACTGGCCCCTCCTGGAGTTTTAAACTCGAACTCGCCCAGCTGAGGCCGTCTGCTCCTTTGAAGCTGAAATTCTCTGTGTCTGTCTGTCTGCTTCTTTCATTTTCAAGGCAGCAGATTGCCCTGGGACCTCAATTCTCTGACAGATGTAAGAATTGCTGATTTTCAATTTGTTCAGTTTTTTTTTAATATGAAGATTTCCAAGCTCTTCACATGTTGGACTGGAAACTGGAGTTTCTTAACATTTAATCTCTCTACATATGTATTCATATTTCATTGATTTTTGAATAGCAAACCAATCTTGCATTGTTAAATAAACTTGATTTCATCATAATGTATTATCCTATTCACATAAAACGGAATTCAATTTGCTCACATTTTGTTTAGAATTTTTCATCTACATTGATAGGAGAAATTGGTTGGTAATTTTTCTTCCTTGTAAAGTTCTTGTCAAGTTTCTTTATCAAAGCTTTTCTTCCTCATCAAATGAATTGAAGAGATGTTTATATTCTATGAAAAAGAAAATGTTTAAGATTAATGTCATTTCCTCTTAAAATATTTGAATGAATTCAAGTCTGGAGTTTTCCTTATAGGGACCTTTTGACTTAGAGATTCAATTTCTTTAATAGGTATAGAACTATTCATGTTTTCTATTTCTATCAGTTTTGGTAAGTTATGATTTTCTAAACTTCATACTTATATCATCTTAAAATTTATTTAATGACACCTTTTATTTTTGATTTTGGTAATTTATGTCTTCTCCAATTTTCTTAATGAGTGACTTAAGTATTTATTAATTTTTAGTTTTTTTTTCAAAGAACCAACTTTCATGCTGATTCTCCATTGAATATTTGTGTTTTAAGCCATTATTTCTGAACTTATTATCCCCCCTCCTGCTTTCTTGGACTTAATTTGCTTTTGTTCTTACTTCTTCTAAATAGATATTTAGATCACTTATTTTCAGCTTCTCTTCTAATATATACATTTAGTGCTATAAGTTTTTCTCCAAGTACACCTTTATTTAGATACTGTGAATTTTGACACATCATTTTTAATTGTAATTTACTTGAAAATATTTTCTAAATTCTATTGGGATAGCTTCTCGACATAGAATATTTAGAGGTGAATGGATTAATTTCTAAATATTGGGGATTTCTAAAGTATTTTTAGTGATGTCAAACTTAATTACACTATGATGAGAGAACATACTCTGAATAATTTCAAAACTCAGATTTTTCATGACTTGCCTTAAGGCCTGGCATATGGCCAATTTTGACAATTGTTCCAGATAAGTAATTTTGAAACCTTTTGGTCTCAGGATTCCTTTATACTCTTAAAAATTACTGGGATCCCCAAAGAGCTTCTGTTAACATGGGTTACATATATTGATATTTGCCATATTAAACACTGAGAAAGTTTTATACTTGCTTTTTACTCAATAATTATTTGCTCAAAATATTACTCAAAATATTATTACTCAAATATTACTCAAAATATTATTACTCAAATATTACTCAAAATATTATTACTCATATTTACTTAAAATAATCAATCATAAATAATAATCAAAATAATAATCATAAACCTATTCCATGTTAGTCTAAATAACATATTTTATGAAAAATATCTCTGTCTTCAAAAATGAAAAAAATTTAGTCATAAGAGTAACATTGTTCTGCATTTTTTCAAATCTCTGATTTCTGGCTTAATGAGAGACAGATTCTCATATCTGCTTCTGTGTTCAATCTGTTTCTATCTGTTGTTCTGATTAAGGCATGTAAAGAAGATCCAGCTGTACACAATATGTAATTGGAAAAGGGTGGAGTATTTTAATATCCTTGTCAGGTGACTGTGGTTATTCTTTAATACTACAACAAAAGTCCACAAGTGGTAGTTTCTTAAAGATTGGTCACAACGTGAAATTTGAAACCATATCAAGAAACTTTTCGTACTCTATTACTTGGAAAGCCATTATCCTATCTTGCTCTTTGAATGAAACTTATGGATGCATGATTTTATAACATCATGCATTGGTCATTCAAAAAATATTTGTCATTGACTTATACAAATCTTGCAAGTGTTGATACATTTTATTATACAAAATCAAAACAGCATATTCATTAATATCATTATCAGTCCTATCAGGGAAGCCTTTTACTATTGGGATGCTACCAAGTTCCTGGTGACAGATTCAATTTTTCCAAAATTCTCATTTTCACTTAAATTCAAATTTTATATGCTATACTTCATTATTTTTTTCCTTTAAGAGACAGATTCATTTTGTACATTTTTTAGAATGTCTTTCAAGTCTGATTAACCATAATTTATCTATCAGTTGCTAGATAGATAGATCTACCTATAGTTATCATCTATAGGTAGATAAATAGATAGTATATAGATAGATCTATTTATCTATCTATTACTTGTTCCTTCAAGGAATATTGTCATTCTATGAAAAGAGGCTAATGCAGCTAACAACTCAAAAAAAAAAAAAAAATCACACAATTCCTTTTCCCAGAAGCGATCATCACATTTCATTTTTCATCAGAGGTACTTCATTTTGTCACACAGAATATTAGAACAATGTTTGCTGAAAGGTCAAGATTTAATAAAATTAATCATTTTTACTGCAACATCACGGGTATTCTTAGGGGAAACTAACTTTGCTTGTTTGTTCCTTTTCTGTGAGTGCCTGGTGGTGGTGAATACAGTGACTCCTATGGCTTTGGTGCCATTGCCTTAATTTGGGGTGAGGCATCTACTATCACTTTTGCATCTTTAGGGCAAATGTCAACTCAGTGAGAAAGTCAAGGGTTATTATGGAAATAGTCTGAGCTCTTGAATGTCCTGGAAGAGTGTCTGGAACCCCCAGGGATCCATGGATCTCACTTTGAGAAACACTGCATTAGGACGAGGTTCTTCAGGACCCCCATGTGAGTGCCTGGCTGTTATCAAGGCAGCTCTTCCTTGTCAGACCCTGAATTCCATTTTTAAGAATTTCTCCAGTGCTATGATGGTGCCAAAAGCCCTGTGTGGCTCCTCAGGCTTTTTACAGCTAATTTTTTTCTGCTTCTC
This sequence comes from Hylobates moloch, assembly GCF_009828535.3. Taxonomy (NCBI): domain Eukaryota; kingdom Metazoa; phylum Chordata; class Mammalia; order Primates; family Hylobatidae; genus Hylobates; species Hylobates moloch. Next base: position 7,090,478 of record NW_026652276.1, read on the forward strand.
TAGGTTCATGCCTTTTACAAATAGGCTGAGGTCCCTGCAGGGAAGGGGCTGAGACTGTTAGACTAGCTCCTTTCTGCTTGACTTTTTTTTTTTTTGAGATGGAGTCTCTCTCTGTGTCCCAGGCTGGAGTGCAATGGCACGATCTCGGCTCACTGCAACCTCCGCCTCCTGGGTTCGAGCCATTCTCCTGCCTCAGCCTCCCTAGTAGCTGGGACTACAGGCGCCCACCACCATGCCTGGCTAATTTTTTGTATTTTTAGTAGAGATGGGGTTTCACTGTGTTAGCCAGGATGGTCTCAATCTCCTGACCTCGTGATCTGCCCACCTTGGCCTCCCAAAGTGCTGGGATTACAGGTGTGAGCCACCCACTGCGCCTGGCCTCTGCTTGACTTTTCTCTGGGATCTTGACCTCTCCAGTCTCGGCTAACTTGATGGCCCTGAACTACAACTTCTGACTCCTTAGATGCATGAAATGGAAAATTGCTCAGGCTGCTCTAGGAAGATCCTTCTAAGGAGGTGGAGGCAAGGATTATTGGGATGAGCGTTCCAGACGCAGGACCCTGCCCCAGGAAAGGCCCCGCGGCAGGACCAGCTGCCTCTCCTTAAAGCAGGGCAGGGTTTATGTGGCTGAAGAGCTGTGAGAGGTGAAGGAGGCAGCAGGAGAAGAGCTGGAGGCCCAGGCTGTGGTCAGATTCTGTAGGGTCTTAGAGGCCATGGCAAGCCTTTGCACTTCATTGGTGTGGGCAGCTCTTGGAGAGATTTCAGCACCGCACCCTGTAGTTTGCATTTGGAAATATTTTCTTAAGTGTCCTTGGATGCCTTGTTTTATAACTGAGACAGAGCCCAGCAGGCAATAAGGTTGGAGGGCTTCTTTTAGGTCACAAGCTTTTAGGGGCAGGCTTTGACTAAAATAGACATCTCTAAATCCTCCTGTCAGCCAGATGCAGAGACCTGCCTTCCTCCTCTCTGGGATGCTGGGAGGGGAAGTTGATGAAATACGCAAAGTCCTTTGTGCTTTCCACATACAAAGAAGCAAGGCTGTCCTATCTAAATTTGTTTCCCATTGAAAGCTTTCTGAGTGAAAGGCAATGAATTTTCCAACCCAGACCTTTATTCCCTTTACCAACCTAAATTGGCTTTTTGCAGAAAAACGGGCCACACTAGAAAATAAGCTAGCATCAAACAGGAAAGCTGTTCAGATTCATGAGACCACTAGGGCATGGAGAAGCTGCAGACTGGAGGTAGCTGCGTCTAGGATCTGGACTCTTTGTGACACAATGACATTGACAAAGTGCACGTTTTATCCTGAATCACTTCAGCCTGCTCAACCCGCTTCGTGGGATGACGGGAAGACTTGACAGCTTATGGATTTATATATGGCTTTGGTACCCAGACAAAGATTTATAACTGTGTGCATTGGTTATTGCTTGGTGCCTCCTGAAAGAACTGGATGATGATCTTTGATAGAAATCTTTTAAGGGCATGGCTGGGAGACACCAAAGCAAGGACTCTGGCGAGTATAAAGAAAAAAACGTTGATATCATCTAACCAGACACACTAAGCACCCTAATGACATGCTGTGTAAAAATGGAAGTTAATTCCATCACGCTTTCCTTTTCGTATAGCTAGCGTTTGCTAGATGCACTTGGCTTAATTTGGTGAGGCAGGACCCAAGGCCTCTGTGACCCTCAATTTCTTTTTTAATTAATTTTTTTTTGCACACAAAACAATAAACATTTTCTAAAAATACATACAGACAAAAAGATGCATATCAAACATATTAGGAAGGTTGCACATGGGAAGACGGGGAATAAAATGGGGGGTGGGAATTAAAGAAAATAAATGAGAGAGGGACTTTGTATGGATCAATGACAATAACTCAATCCTCTATGTCTTTGACAAAGAAGAAGGAGGAGAAAGAAAAAGAAAGTGGGATAAAGGATCAGAAAGGGAGGAAAATAGAAAAAATTAGAGTATGACTCCAGGCTAGACCTATTTTGTTGTTGCTGGGTTGGTTGGTTGGTTGGTTGGTTGTATTTTTCATATGTTTTGCCATGTTGGGCAGGCTGGTCTCGAACTCCTAGCCTCAAGTGATCAACTCGCCTCGGCCTCCCAGAGTGCTGGGACTACAGGCGCGAGCCACCACGTCCAGCCTCCACACTGCATCTGGCCTCTGTGGTAGACCTCCCAGACAGGGTGGCTGGGCAGAGGTGCTCCTCACTTCCCAGACGGGGCGGCCGGGCAGAGGTGCTCCTCACTTCCCAGACGGGGCGGCCGGGCAGCGGTGCTTCTCATTTCCCAGACGGGGCGGCTGGACAGAGACGTTCCCCACCCGCCCAGACGGGGCGGCGGCCGGACAGGGGCTGCAATCCTAGCACCCTGGGAGGCCAAGGCAGGCGGCTGGGAAGCTGAGGCTGCAGCGAGCTGAGACCACGCCACCGCACTCCAGCCCGGGCAACACCGAGCACCGATTGAGCGAGACTCCGTCTGCAGTCCCAGCACCTTGGGAGGCTGAGGCGGGTAGACCACTCGAGGTCAGGAGCTGGAGATCGGCCTGGCCAACATGGCGAAACCCCGCCTGCACCAAAAGTACAAAAACCAGCCAGGGGTGGTGGCGCGTGGCCGCAATCCCAGCCAGCCGGCAGGCCGAGGTAGGAGCATCACGGGAGCCGGAGGCAGGGAGTCTGCAGCGAGCCGACTACACTCCAGCCTGGGCAACAGAGGGAAGAAAAGAGAAAGAGAGAGAGAGAGAGAAAAAAAGAAAGAAAGAAGAAAGAGAAAGAAAGAAAGAAGAAAGGGGAGGGGAGGGAGAAAGAAAGGAAAGGAAAGAAAGAAAAGAAAGCAAGCTGACCCTCAACTTCTAAGGTAGCCATCCCCATAGAAATACAATGCAAGCCACCTAATGTAATAACCTATGTAATTATAAAAGTTCTAATAGCCCATTAAAGAAGTAAAAAGTTTGAATAATATATCTTCTTTAATGTAATAGATCCAAAATACTTTCATTTTAATATGTAATTAAAATAAACTATTACTAATGAGGTTTTTTTTTTGTTTTTTTTTTGACAGAGTCTCACTCTGTTGCCCAGGCTGGAGTGCAATGGCATGATCTCGGCTCACTGCAACCTCCGCCTCCCACTTTCAAGCAATTATCCTGCCTCAGCCTCCCAAGTACCTGGGATTACAGGCCCGTGCCACCACATCTGGCTAATTTTTGTATCTTGTAGTAGAGACGAGGTTTCACCATGTTTACACTTTATTTTTTTCAGTACATCTTCAAAATTCAGGGTGTATTTTACATTACAGCACATCTCACGCACATTTCAAGGGCTCGCAGCCACGTGGTTGATGCCCACCATATTGGACAGCACAGGTCGGAAGCAGATCACCTTGGTTCCCTGTGCCTTTTGTGTCTGTGCTCCGGGAAACAAGGCAGAATTGGAACTTCGCCAGCATGGTGTAGTAATGTTTTGTCTTCTCAGAATATCGCATCCCCTTTTTTAGAGGACTTCTCTTTCTCTCACTTGAAACATATGGTTCTGGTGGGGCAGCCAATTAGGGTACCCGTACACCTGGCCTTGCTAGCTGATTCAGCCATGGACTTGTGACCTCAGCTACCCAGTTAGAGTCCTTCCCTGGATTTTAAAAATGGGAGAAGTCTGTCTTGTCTGGGTGAGATAGTAAGGCTGTATGATAAAGTGCTTTATGGTGTATGGTAGACTTATAGGGCCAGCTGGCCAGAGGGATTAGGTCAACCCAGAGAGAGAGTGTGTGTTCATGTGTGCATGTGTGTGCTGTGTGTGTGTGTGATAGGGAGGTTGTTTGAATGCAGTGTAGCTATTGCTGTCTTCACTCTGTTCTTTAGGTCCATAAGCTAATAATTTTCCTTTTCTACTGAAGTTAGAGTTGGTTTTTGTCCCTTGCAAAATCATGGCTTATCTCTGGTTTTTAAGAATATAAACCTTGTCATGGTGAGTCTTGCTGTAAATCAGTGTCTCGGGGTCTACAGACAGAGGAACACAACGCTCTTCTCCAAAAACTCCTGCCTTCTTATCAAAGCTGTGGGCCTTGGGGAAAGGAAGATAATTTTTACTATAGATTGAAAACACAGTGTGATTGCTGTCTTATATCCAATTAATGCCTGTGCTAAGAGAGAAATCTAGGCTACTTTAAAATGACAAATTTGATTATGGGATTCAATCTGCTCTGCACTGACGTGCTCTGTTTTCAGCAAAACGGTATTTCTCATTATTGCAGCCTCAGCCCTCTCCCGAGCAGAGACTGTCTTTCAGCCAAATGGTAGGGGGTGTTTGTGAGGCATTTACTTGCTTAATTAATCAAACCCTCTCTAAACCCAGCTGTTTCACACTTCAGAGAATTTTAGCTTCTATCTTTTATTAAAATAGAAATAAACATGTCACTTTAAGTATAATAGTAGAAGCAATAAGAGCAAATTACATTGTTCATTTCTTTTCTTTCGGACTCTTAACTCAATCATGTTAAAAGAGCCTCAAGTCAGCCTCATGTTGAGGAGATATTTTTGCTATAGAATTCCTCTTCGTGTGAAGATTCATGTGAAGATTGCTCTTCATATGAACATACCTTGTGAAGATTGTCCTGTGTATTTCATATTTATCGTCATGATGGTGTATAGAAGTTTCCTCCTATTACATTTTGTGTCAGGTTGTTATTGGTGTAAAACAGCCAATTTTAAGCCAATATTCTTTTTATACCCATCTAAGCAATGCTTGGCCACATAAACCACATTTTCCCTGTGCTATTGTATCCAAGGATCCAGAAAATTGTCTATGGCACTGCTCTAAGACTGCTCTAAATGTGTTACCCAGCCTGCTCTTTGGAACTTCCAAATCCTATTTAGCTGGTCAATGCTTCTTGCCTTGGAACACTGGAGAGCTGGTTTCACCCTGAAGCACAATGCTTGGAGCACTTTACGAGGCTCAAAAGTTATGTAACCAAGCTTTTGGGGCGGGTTTATGGGAAATGCAGGGAATTTGGATTAATCTACACGCTGCAGGGGATGGGAAAAATAAAGCCAAGGGCATTAGCAACACCAAAAGGCCAAAGCAACAGCATCCAGACGGTGTCCTCAGAGATATCTGGGAGCCCTTGCTCCCTCCAGAGTCGATTTCTTCTTTAGGCCCAGGCTGGGTCGCTCTGGTGCTGCCCGTGACCATGAAAACTGCTCTCTGAAATGGGAGACTCCAGGCTTCTTGCTCCTGATCGTGTGCTGACTGCAGTGGCACCGGGGTAGTCAGCCAGCACCTGGGGGGCCACTGTGAGCAATGGGGGCTGCCTTGAGCCTCTGAGCACGGCGGCCGATGCCAATCCTCTCATTGTAGTGGCCGTCAACACAGTCACTGATTTAGATGCCACTTCCCTGGGCCCTTGCTGCACAGGAAGGCAGAAGACCTTTCCCAAGCCAGTCACGATATGTCCCTTCCCATCTCTCTAGTGATGCACTCAGGCTTTTTGCTACCACGTCCTCCTAGTTTATCCTGTGGGTTCTCAGCACAAATGCCCCGCAGACAGGGCTGAGAGCTCGGAGAACCGTTCTGCATAGGGAAGTACCCCATGTTTCCTCCATTCTGTGACATGACTCCGGAAAGCAGATGCTCTGGCCACCTCTTCCCTTGGGAAGAGCCCACCTGACAGTCAGTAGGGGTGCTTGTCTGACTGTCCCTGAGTTTGCTCAAGAGTGTCTGTTCTTACCCTAGAAATGCTCCCCAAAGCGCTTGATCACTGCTGCTGTGAGGAGCTGTGTCCTGCCTGTGAGAAGGTCCACTTCCCACTTCCCACGGAGGCATCTGGGGCTGGTGTTCATGCTGGGACTTCTATCAAGGGATCCCATGGAAGCACCTCCTCTTGCCCCAGCGATTCCCCAAATCCCTCCTCAAACCCTAGAGCCAGGCTCTTTCCTCCTCTGCCCTGTGGACCCACCTTACCCAGTGAGAAAGGAACTGATGTGCACGGAAAGGCACCCTCATGCTTAGTCTTCTCGAATTGCCAGAAATATTTTCCTTGCATCGAAGAAAGTTATTTCTTCCTGCTATTTCCACGTTTTGTTTTGTTTTGTTTTGTTTTTTGAGATGGAGTCTTTCTCTGCCCCCCAGGCTGGAATGCAGTGGTGTGATCTTGGCTCACTGCAACCTCTACCTCCCAGGTTCAAGTGATTCTCCTGCCTCAGCCTCCCAAGTAGCTGGGATTACAGGTGCCCGCCACTGCTAATTTTAAATTTTGTACTTTTAGTAGAGCCAGGGTTTCATCATGTTGGCTAGGCTGGTCTCGAACTTCAAGTTGATCTGCCTGCCTCGGCCTCCCAAAGTGCTAGGATTACAGGTGTGAACCACTGCACCCGGCCTCCCACTTCTACCTTTTAACCCCAATTTGCCCCCCAGAATCATAACAATAATAAGTACACTCCATCCATGTTTTGAAGATGACCATTTTGTTCCCCCGTGGACTTCTCTTTTTAGCCCAAACACCCCAAATTCTTTCCATTAGCCTTCATCTGCTGTATTTGTACTCTCACTTGTCTCCTGGTAACTTACAGGAAGCTCTAGGTTGTAAATGTCTCGGGCTATAGCTCTCCAAGGGTGATTTGTCCTGCAAGGAATAGCAAGGCTGTCCCCTTCCGTGTGGCTAACAGGGACTTGCCGCTAGGGTGGCCTTGGCTCAGACGAGCCTTCTTGGCCCTTCCTTGCAAGTTTCACCAAGTAATCCACCTGCCCCCTCAGCCCTCCCTACCTCCTGCCAATCTCCCTGTGATTTTTGCAAGCCGAGTTTGACTTCTGGCAGAACTCAAAGCCTCGCTGAGCTCTTCCCTCCCACAGCCAATTCCTAGTCTTTGTACCAGTCTACACGAGGAACTTGGCTCCTTTTCCTCGATTCATATAACTATCTGTTTACAGACCTGACTTAACTGAGCACTGGACTTCTTGTTCCAACAATCCCTTGACAATTCTCACCAGCATGGGCTCCAGGGTCCTGCTGCCATTTAGTTTGCTCTCTGACTTCCCGTTCTGCTCATGGCATCTCCTTCCTCAAAGCAAATCCTTACCATATACAGAAGGATTATGTGCTGTCTGTTTTTTTTGCCCCCAATACTGGGTTCTAGACCTCTTCTTGCAGACTGAAAACTCATCAATGTCTTCTGCTAAACCACGGGGTATCCATTTCAAGAGTAGCTCCTTCTCCTTTCCTTCCTAGTGTCAAGAAGAAGGGGTGGAATGGAAACTGAGTTTCACCTCTGTATGGATTATGCTCTCTGATTTCCACCTCTAAGAAGGCCAAAGGGCCGCAGCTATCAGATTAGGTTTGGTTTCAAACAATAAGCGTCTCCCTCCATGATATTGTCAATGTAATCAATGTTGGAAGTTCTGGAGGAATTACCACTTTCCCAGAAATCTCTGGAACATTTCAAGGAGCCTTACTGACCCCCAGGACTGCTGGGAAAAGTCAGAGGGGCCTTCTGGCTATTGCTGCTTCACAAGATGGTAATTTTCTTGGAAGCATCCTTTTTCACTTTTACTATGCTAAATGCGCTGAGATATACGCTCTTTGCTGAGGCTCCACGAATATTATGTTGGCAGAATTAAATTCCTCATTGTCCAAGACTCGCTATGATTTGAAACCATTCTTTTGACTCAGGGCAGAATCTTGGATTTTTCTGGAGGTCACTTTAAGAGGATTTAGTTTTGTGATCATCTCCATCTTCACTCATTAATCCAACTAATGTTTATTGAGCACCTTCTGTGTCCTAAGACTTGGCTATGTACTTAGATATGTGCCAGCAAAGAATGGAACCGAGTCTTTGCCATCATTAAGTTTATAGCATAGTGGGAAATATAGACATCAGAGAAAATTAATACAAAGGTAATGAAAATTACAACAGGGAAAATGAAAACCGCAATATCAATTGTTCCCTTTAATGAACATGACGTCTTCTCTCTGTAAGTAAATGTTGAAGTGTTCATCTAGGACGTTGACATACCTCATGAAGATTGTCCTGTGTATTTCGTATTTATCATCGTGATGGTGTGTGGAATTTTCCTCCCATTACATTTTGTGTCAGGTTATTATTGGTGTAAAACAAAGCTATTGATTTTTATAGATTTATTTTGTAACTAGGCACCTTATTAAACTCTTTTATTGTGTTTTAAAATTTGGTAATAGCTTTTCTACCAAAAGCAATTTTCGCTGACCTCAGGATGATGTTCTCTCTCTAGATCTGCCTTGTCTGTCTCATCATGTTGAAAGTAAAAGCTGTGTATGAAAAAAATGCCTTGGAAATAATTCTCTCCTGCTCCTTGGAGCAAGTCCACTTCTTAGGGGACATTGGTTCTAATTCACCGTAATCATGCCCTTCTCTTGAACTCCTTCATCCTTTTATACATCCTTCACCTTTTTATACATTTTTTATACTTCAACCTCACCTTCCACTCGCCCCCACCCGCCCATCATTCTTAGCCAGGGAGGGTGGTGTTTGCTCAGAATGGGAACTTGAGGACATTTCTTTCAGAGATGATGTGGGCAAATCTGTAGTCTCAGGTGAAATAGAAGTCAGGAAGCTTGGGTTTGGATGGATAGCGAGGTTAGTCCCATAAATTCACTGTTGCATCCATTTGCTTATTTTTTTGGAGCCTTGGCTTGCTGTTCCCTCTTTCTGCAATGCTGTTCCCGCAGGTGTCCATGGGACTCATTTCATTGTTTTATTCATTTCTCTGCTGCCCCAGCAACTTCTGTGAGCCTCATTCCCAACCATTTTACTTCAGCAGCAGCCACGCTCTCCCTATCCCCCAAGCCCTGCCTCCCTTACCTGCTTTTCTGTCCTTTCTGGGCTCATCTGCTCCTGACCTGGGATATATTGATCTCTTTATGGCGTCTATTAGAATGTAAACCTCCTTGGAGATTCTGACATTGGTTTATTCCTGTATGCCCGGTGATTCAACCACCATTTGTTCCTTTCTGGGCTCTCAAATATGTGTAAAATAAATGAATCCAGCCAACCCCCAAGTACCTGCTATGTGCCATTTTCTGAGTGAGCTCTGGAGATCCACTGGTGAATGCATCAGACAGAGTCAGTGTGTCAAGTCCTAGGCCACAAAGGGTAGAACAGGGCTCCCCAGAGAAATTTCTTTTCCCTGTGTGGGGTGCAGGCTCCGTTCACTGGAGCATCACCACTTCTGCCTCAGGGATCCTGGGAGCCAACACCAGCCTGCTTGGTGTGAAGACCCTGGAGCCCTTGCTGTTGTCAGTAGGTCGTCCCTGTTGATCAGACACCATCTTGCCCTCGTGCTCAGCTCCTGCCGCTCTGTCTTTGCAGATTTGAGTATATTCTGTCCAATACTGTCCAGGAGGGCTGCACTTTCACATGTGTGGAATCAGAGTGGCTGGGATACCTCCAACCCACTTCTATCCATACAGACGGTCCCCAACTTAATGAGGGTTTGGCTGAATGATTTTTCAACTTTACCATGGTACAAAAGTGTTACACATTTGGTAGAAACCCATACAAGTATTCTACTTTTCACTTTCAGTGCGGTATTCAAGAAATTACATAAAATATTCAATACTTTATTGTAAAATGGGCTTTGTGTGAGATGATATTGCCCTACTGTCAGTCAGCTAATGTAAGCGTCCTGAGCACGTTTAAGAGAGGCTGGGTGAAGTGATATTGTTCATTGTTAGGTTAGGTGCGTTAAGTGTGTTTTTGACTTAGGATATTTTCAGCTTACGATGGGTTTATCAGGATGAACCCCCTCATAACTCAAGGATCATCTGACATCCTCAAGGTCAAGAGGTCTCTAGGTTCACAGATATGTACTGTTCCTGTTTTTCAGCCCATGTATTTTTCGTATGCCTAAGGCTTTTCATTGTTAATCATTTATGGGAATTTTGAAAGAAAGGGAAATTCAGAAATTGACTCAAGTCACATTAAAAATTGTTTATTGTGATTATTAATGGTGATTAATAGACATGTTTTTCTTACCTTTTTATTAAAATAACTTCAGTCAACTGCTACTTTTCTGTCTTCTCCCCTTTCCTTCTTTTTAAGGTCAAAAAGTCTATCTCATATACCATATTTTTAATTATTCAAAAGACACATTTTTTCACATTCCAATATCTTTGAGATCGGGATGCATACTACAGTTGACAGCTTCCTACAGTCTCTGTTGGCCCAACAACAATTAGGATATTATTAACCTTGAGGACTAATTTGTGAGGTGAAATTGTAATCACTTCCAGCATTAAAAAAATGCTGTGTCAGCAACATGAACATCAATGACACTGATGTTCACCTGAAATTTGAAAAGAAATCCACAAGTTTGAGACTTTAAATATAAAAAAGCTTTAGGAATACCTTGACTAAATTATGTCACTTATATGACAGATTTATCTATATTTTAATCTAAAATAATTCTTTCACTAAAATAAAAATTCGAAGGTACTAGAAATCATTGCATTACAGCTTAATTGGCAGCCTTTTTCTTTCTTTTGTAGTGGTGCACAAAATAGTAGTTCCTCTTATAATTTTTGCTATCTTAGGTTTGATGAAATACATGACACGTCACCATGAAATATATTCACAGAGATGTTAATAATTTCTTCCCTGCTCTTTTCTTTACACAGTCCTCTGCTTCGTTCCAATCTATTTATCTAAGAAATAACAAAGTTCATGTTGAGAGATCCATTTTATAACTTTTACTTGTATAACTTTACTTATTTGCTTGTTTGTTCTGTTGGGAAATGCCAGGTTTCTAGATCAGAGACAGATTTTTAATTGCTCACATAGCCATCATTGCACCATTCCCCATGCATCCATCTCCCTCAGGGTGACAAACCGAGATCCAGATGTAGGAATTTGGGCCACCGGAGAGGAGTATAAATTCTGCAGCTGACATAAAAGCTGCTGACATAGCTGCTCCTCCTCTTCTCACCCCAGGTAGAGAAAGAGAAAGAGCTTTTGCTCTGAAATGTAAACAAAGCCTCTCTGGGGAGAGAATGAGAAGGTCTCTAGGTCCATCAACCATTGGAATATAAACACCCATCGCTAGGGGAGACGCTGCTGCCAATCTCTCCGGAAGTTACTATCTTTAACTTCCAAGGTTTGTTGCCATTCAAACGTCCTTTAACCCAGGTTGCCAGCACCTATTGCTCAGAAAGCAGTGACCCTGTAAACATGGAAATACGATTTGTTTCCCCAAAATCATGCTGATTTATGTTAATATCTAAAGAAGAGTCCTGTGGATTGGGAGGTTGGGGGAGGCAAACAGTAAATTCTAACAAATGCTTGATGAAGTGGGAGAGAGAATGTCAAAATCACCAGAAGTCCTTAATGAGAGGGCCCTGTATTTGTTCAGAGGGATTTCATTGATACAGTGAGTGGAGGTAGAAGCTAATTTCTTAAAGGAACTGGGTATGGACTAAACTACAGGGCCAGAATCAAGTGGGGAATATTTTGGCTGTACTAGAAGGAAAGGAGTCAGAAAATAGAAGGAAGCAGCGTCAACACAGGCAAGCTTGCGCGAGTGTATTTGTGCAGTGAGTGATATGACTATTTCTTTGACAAACAAAATCTTCAGTGCGAGTTTAACAAAAATCACAAAATGCTTGATGTGAATGGATTTCCTGTGGACCCTACTGAAGGCGAGAGTTCTGTGTCTCAGCATCCACTAGTGACAGCCCACGAGGTGGCAGGAGCGCAGAAGGGAGAGGAGTGAAGCTATGGAGACCCAGGCATCATGGTGAGGGCTTCCACTTGCCACAGGCTGTGGAACTGGGGTTTCGGTGAAGTTCAACCAAGTCTCCCAGGGTTACATTGAATGAGTCCATTTTTATAGAATTGGGACAATGGTTGATTTTCTGCCTCGTGCTTTGTGGCACTACTTTTCTGGGTCCTATCTGTCAACAGTCAAGGGGCAGTGAGTCCAGGGTTATGGATCTAAGCTCTTTACAAGCCATTGGTCATTCTCAGCTTCATGGACATAGATTATACCTCTGCCTCTAGCCGTCCTACAACCCAATCCTGCTGTTCATTTTTTTTTTTTTTTTAATTGAGGTGGAGTCTCACTGTCACCCAGGCTGGAGTGCAATGGCGTGATCTCAGCTCACTGCAACCTCTACCTCCCAGGTTCGAACAATTCTCCTGCCTCAGGCTCCCAAGCAGCTGGGATTACAGGCACCTGCCACCACATCCAGCTAATTTTTGTATTTTTAGTAGAGATGGGGTTTCACTATGTTGGCCAGGCTGATCTCGAACTCCTGGCCTCATGTGATCCTCCCACCTCAACCTCCCAAAGTGCTGGGATTGCAGGTGTGAGCCACCGTGCCCAGCCCTGCTGTTCTTAAGGCTGGAAAAGCAACTCCAAGCTCATATTCTATTAATAATGGCTGGGGAAATTTTTCTTTGTGGCTAAAATCTATATGCATCAGCTTTGCATTCACTTATTCATTCATTCATTCAACCCATAAGTACTATATGTCCCAGTCCCCAATTAGCTCACATCTGGAGAAGGAGCTATTAATAGATTAATATGTGTAAAATTATGGCCTAGAGGTCCTGGCCTAGTAACACCATCACAGAGGCATGCACAATGCACAATAAAGGAGAGCGTGGTTGTTTCTGCTTGGAGCCTTGGGCAAGACTCCCCATTAAAAGTGTTATAGGCAGGCGAGGCGTGGAAGGATCGGCTGTATGATGTATGCCAATAGAAGAGGTGCAGATCAGCATTCTAGATCAAAGGGAAACATGAGACAGGACAGTACAAGGGCAAATTGAAAGCTCACTGTCAGGGGAATGTAGAGATGTGAGTTGGAATGTCAAAGAGATGGGCTCCCATCTCTGCAGGGCTTTACTATAAAGATTAGTAGCAATGGTCTTTATGCTCATGACCAAGGCGGGCCATAACCCTGCTGTTGATGAAGTGCCCCCATGTACATGGTGGGAAGCTTAATGCCTGGGGCAGAACCAGGCTGGTCTTTCTCTACTGCATTCCCTGGTTCTGGCACAGGGTGTCACAGAGACTCAGTGTTCAATGAATATTTATTGATTGAAACAAATGAATCCTTTGGTAGTCTGACTCCATGTATTTAGCAATTGTAACATTTATGCTAGCCAAATCAGTGTCCTGGTACCACTTGATATTCTTGAATACGATATAAAAATTTCTGTTGAGTCCCTGGTGCATACAATAAGGTAAGTTTCCAAATTTAGAATTGCATAATCATTTTTACACAACTTAAGGAGGAGGCAGATGCGAGAAGAATCCATGTAATGTGCTGAACATCATGCAGCTGCGCAATTGCTTTGGACTTTGTTTTATAGAGACAACGGCTTTCCCTGAATTTCTGAAGGAATGCATATTTTCTTGCCTAAGAGCTAGCAGCGAGTGGCTGCCGTGACAGTTTTAGCAACTGAATGCATCCTCGGCTGAATCTCAAGATTCGGTGGATAATAGACTGGTGGTCTGCTGTGCACTGTTGCAATGCCGAGCATTCACCCATACAGCCCCTCATTGCTCCTTTCAGAATCACTTGATGGCTGGCATTACTGGGAGCTGTCTCGCCTAACAGCGGCTTCGTAGAATGTATTCCCATCACTCTTAAGAGAAATGTCTGGGGGGAAGAGAGGGGAGCTGCAGGCTAAAGCTGCGGGGCTGTTTCTAACAAAAATATGTCTAAGATATATATATCATATATATGATATATATATCATATATATGATATATATATATATATATATATATATGCACCTAGATGGATAAGTGTAGCAGACAGCCACCCACCCGCTGTGGTTCCAGAGTGACTGTCCCCAGCCCCCAGAGGACAATTGCACTTGCTTTGCTTTTGGAAATTCTCTATTGTGCTCATGCCTTTTATTCTATAAGCAGAGTTAGGGCTTAAAATGTAAATGCCATCTGACCCAGTAATTTCACTCCAAGGCAAATAACAAAGGTTGATATCAAAAGACATTCCCTGTAAGATCATTTAAAATGGAAAAATATGCAAGGTACTCAAATGCCCAGTAAGGAGAAGCAAATCATATGTGTGCAGCAAATGTAAGAGGTTTCCCAAAATTTAATATGTAAAGATATTCATAATATATTCTTAAGTGACATGAAGCAAAAATAATATAAAATTGTGCTGACGGAAAGTTTACAATTATGTGATGTGTACAAACATACAGGCACATGCATGCACACACATAAACATACACACACACATTCACATGCACAACCTGGTTCTAAGACTACATCAAGATTGGCTGTCCAGTCCCACTACTGGGTATGTATCCAAAGACAGTGAAATCAATATGTTGAAGAGATATCTGCACTCTTATGTTCATTGCAGTATCATTCACAATAGCCGAGATATGAAAACAAACTAAATGTATGTTGATGTACCACTGAATGTGGTATATATACATCATGGAATACTATTCACAAATGGCGTCATTTGTGACAACATGGATGAACCGGGAGGACATTATGTTAAGTGATATAAGCCAGGCACAGAAAGACAAATACTGCATGATCTCACTTAATATGTGGAATCTGAAAAAGCCAAACTCACAGAGGTAGAGAGTAGAATGGTGGTCACCAGGGGCTGGGCGTGGGTGGGTATGGAGATGCTGGTCAAAGGGCAGAAAGTTTCAGCAAGGGATAAGCTTTTGAGATCCATTGCACAGCATGATGACTATAGTTAATAATGCAATGTGCATTTCAAAATCATTAAAAGATTTTTTTTTTTTTTTTTTTTGAAGACAGGGTCTCACTCTGTTATCCAGGCTGGAATGCAGTGGTGCGATCTCGGCTCACTGCACCTTCAACCTGCTGGGCTCAAGCAATCCTCCCACCTCAGCCTCCTGAGTAGTTGGGACTACAAGTCTACAAGTGCACACCACCACACCCGGCTAATTTTTGTATTCTTTTGTAGAGGTGGGGTTTCACTGTGTTGCCCAGGCTGGTCTTGAACTCCTGGGTTTAAGTGATTCTCCTGCCTTGGCCTCCCGAAGTGCTGGAATTACAGGCATGAGCCACTGTGCCCAGCCAAGAACAGATTTTAAATGTTTCACAACAACAAAATAAGTATGTGAAGTGATAGATATGTTAATTAGCTTGATTAATTCATTCCATAATATATATATAATCAAAACATTACATTGTACCCTATAAATATATACAATTATTATTTGTCAATTAAGAATATATTTAAAAAGAAGAAAACAGATTGACTGTGGAACTGGTGGCATCCCTGCCCCCCCCCCCCCACCCTTCACCACCTCTCAAGTATGTGTCTCCTTCCCTGAGTAACTGGCAAGGCCTGTGAAAGGGGAACTGGGGAGGGAGGAGTGCAAGGTAAAATTTACGAGACTATTTTTCCAAAGACAGATGACAAAGTTCAAAATAATTGGGACAAGGGAGGTTTTTTCCCTCTCCTCCAGAAGTATATAGACTTGGGCCATGATTGAGTGGGGCCTGAAGAAAGCACAGTTCTGCTTGGCCCTTGCAGGTTTGGGGCTGTTATAGGGGCTCTTTGGTGAAGGGGCGTGATGTCCTCTTGGATGGCAGTGGCCGTGGTGCTGAGGAGTGTTGCTTGTGCCCTAGAAATCACAAGATGACTGGTGTGAAAGTCACTTCTTCCCCTGTGTGAGCGCCCCTTGTGGATGCCCAAAATCAACTGGGGAGAATGGGAGAGTGAGAGTAAATGAGCCAGGAGAATTGTGGAACAAATAGTGCTGGTACCTCCTGAGCACCCATGTACAAGGAGGACCCAGGGATGTTTGAGAGGCCTGTTTAGACCAAAGGCTGCAAGAAAGCGCATCAACATGTAAACAAAGATGATCTTCTTGCTTTGGGAGTATCCACCCTTTTAATTTTTTTCTTATACTTTTCATATATTTAAGTTTTTGAAAGTAAGCATGTGTATTAGTCCATTCTCGCATTGCTATAAAGAAATATCTGAGACTGATCCTGGCTAACACTGTGAAACCTCGTCTGTACTAAAAATACAAAAAATTAGCCGGCCATGGTGGTGGGCGCCTGTAGTCCCAGCTACTGGGGAGGCTGAGGCAGGAGAATGGCGTGAACCCGGGAGGCGGAGCTTGCAGTGAGCCAAGATGGCGCCACTGCACTCCAGCCTGGGTGACAGATCAAGACTCTGTCTCACCAAAAAAAAAAAAAAAAAGAAGAAAAAAAAATATCTAAGACTAGGTAATTTATAAAGAAAAGAAGTTTAATTGGCTCATGGTTCTGCAGGCTGTACGGGAAGCATAGTGTCTTCTACTGAGGCCTCAGGAAACTCACAATCATGGCGGAAGGCAAAGGGAAGCAGGCACATGTCACATAGCCAGAGCAGGAGGAAGAGAGGAGGGGAGAGGTGCCACACACATTTAAGTGACCAGATCTCTCACTTGCATTAATTACCACTTTCAGATACGTAACTTCCTAGAAGAGAAGGCAAGAGGGCAGGCAGAGGTGAGAAATGGTGGAAATAATGCTAATTTACCGGGGATGATGTCATCTGTGGTTCTGGCTAGGGCCAAGGGAGTATGATGGCATAGATGGGTAGGCATGTGGCTGAAGCTTTGTACCAGGCTCACCTCTGTCTTGTTCTCAGGTCCCCAGTGTTGTTGACACCCCAGGGTGGAAGCTGTAGAGTAGTCAGCATTTGGATGCCACATACTGCAATCACCCCTGGTCGTAGATGGGAAAATGAGGCATGGCATGTGTGCTGACTGTCTCACGGCTACTCAGCAACTAGTGGCTCCACATTCCCTTCCTCCTATCTCACCCTGAACAGGCTGCCCCAATTTTTCATGCTGAAATCCAATCACAGCCAAAGCAATTTGGGACTAAGCAGAAAACCTTCCCCCTGCCCCCTCTGCAGAAGCTGGCTTCTTAGTGGCATGTACTCTCAATAAGAAGCTCAGTTTTTCTTGGCTATGAATAAAAGTGATATGATTATACTTATGAAGCCTGTGCCTACAGCTTTTATCAAAGTAGTAATGACACTTTGGAAGGGGAAAGGAAGGTGTAGCATTCTAAGCATCAGTCCATATTTCAGAGAATTCATAGCTTTTGGATTTTGTGGTATTTGAACAAGAAAAGAAAAACAACTTGAGTTATTTAAAACTATATAGATACACTTACGAATAACTAATGTAAGCATAAACACACCCTTATTCAGTTTCTATCCTCGTTTTGATGTTCCATATTATTAAGCCAAACCTCCCAGTACCCCCTGCTACCATGCCATCTACCTTAAAGATCACTGGATTTGTAAAAAGAAAATTCAGTTACTGGGTTAAAATACTTCTGAACTCTGGCTGGGTGTGATGGCTCACGCCTGTAATCCCAGCACTTTGAGGCCGAGGCGGGTGGATCACAAGGTCAGGAGTTTGAGACCAGCCTGACCAACATGGTGAAACCCTGTCTCTATTAAAAATGCAAAATGTAGCCAGGCATGGTGGCATGTGCCTGTAATCCCAGCTACTCAGGAGGCTGAGGCAAGAGAATTGCCTGAACCTGGGAGGTGGAGGTTGCAGTAAGCTGAGATCGTTTCATTGCACTCCAGCCTGGGCGACAGAGCAAGACTCCGTCTCAAAAAAAAAAAAAAAAAAAAAAAAAAAAATCTGAACGCAAAACATTTGGTCTGCCTTATTAACGGCATTCATCTGTGCATTCCTTTCTGGAAGCTTGTTTCAGCAGAAGTGTGTGGGTATCTAAGCAACCTTTGAGGCTTTGGGTGGAGTGGCATTAGCTTCAGCACCAAACAGCGTGGTTCTTGGTTCTGAGTGCCCATTTGAAGGACCTTGAAGCTTTTTAAAAGTACAGCTCTCCCAGCCCAGGTAAACTGATCCTGAATCTCCAGGGCTGAAGCCCTGGGCACCTGCAGTGATTGAAATTCCCCGCTGTGCTGTGCACGCTCTGGGAGGACTGAGGACTACCCAGGCAGAAGCAGTTTTTCAGCTAGATGCTGACAGTCTGGAGTCCCTTGCTCCTTGTAAAGGCAAAACAAGCTACTACTAGAGCATCTTGAGTAAAAAGAACGAAGCGCCAGAAAAATAATAAGAAAGTTAAAAGATAATTCACATTCTGCTGCCTGTGTTCCTTTTGAATTAAGTTTATTTTAGGAACAGGCTTATCAAATTTGCCTGGAAGACACTACTGTCAGTTTCCATGATATTTTATGAGCTGCCATTATTCTCCCTCTACTGAGAGCGCCCTCCCTGAATGTGTCTGCCTTTGTGGAGTGATGCAAACACGACTGTTTATGCATCGTGGTCTCAGCATGAAGTTCAGCTCCTCCTTTCTCTCTCTCACTGTCCATCCTCCTCCCACCACCCAAGCTGAGGTCAGTTAGGATGTCCATTCATGAGTGGAGAAGACTTTTCTGGAAGGGTCTTGCATGGCAGTGGTGCAGAAGCTGAATAGAGACAGCTTGGTGCTGTCAGGCGCCTGGAGAGCTCGTTCCCTGAAGTCATCTTCCCTGTCTGGTCCCAGCCCCTGGCCTGCCGCCCCTCCCTCTCCCCACTTCCCCTCCTCTTCCCTGCTCTTCCTCCTTTCTCTCTCTCACTCTCAGGTAGGGCAGCTTTCCCTCCTCTGAAGCAGGGTGCCTGCCCACATGCAGCCCTCAGGGGACACAGCTGCCCCCACCCACCCACGTAGAGAGGATCCTGAACAAACACCAGCGTCTGCCTCAGAGGACTTTCCACCCCAGGTCTCAGGATAATAAACATTCTACCACCTCTTTGCACATACCACCCACCCTGCAAGTTCATGTCTGTCCTCCCTTCTCTTCTGCCTCAGGCCTTTGGCTCCCTCCCAGACACGCCTGGCTTCATCCATTCATTCCTCCATCATCTGTTTACTAAGCACCATGTGCTGGGCACTGGGCCTGTCCTTGTGCAAAGGGGCAAGTCAGAAACCCCTGCAGTAACCTCACGGAGGGGACATCGCCGTGTGCCCAGGTCTAGTCTACCACGAAACTTCCTCCAGGAGAGCCCTAGAGCACTGGGCCCTTTCCCACAGCCGGGCTTTGCCAAGGGCCACTCTGGCCCCTGGGGTAGGTGGGCGACTGTGGCATGAGTGTGACTGCGGGGATGTGCTGAGTGTGCGAGGGGTGTGAACATGTGTGAGTGTGAGTGTGCCAGGGGGCCAGGGGCTGTGAGTGCGTGTAAGTGAGAAGGTGGGAGGGTGTGTGTGTATGAGGATGTGTGGCTCCAACGGGCTTGATCTTTGGAATCGTCTGCACCTGGATTCCATCCTGATTTGGCCACTTCTGGGGCTGTGAGCTTGGTGTCTCAGGCTTCAGTTTCTCCTCCGAGAGGTGAGGTGGCTGAGCATCTGTGTTAGTCTGTTTTCATGCTGCTGATAAAGACATACCCGAGACTGGATAATTTATAGAGAAAACACAGTTTAATGGACTCACAGTTCCACATGGCCGGGGAGGCCTCAGTCATGGTGGAAGGTGAAAGACATGTCTTACATGGCAGCAGACAAGAGAGAGAATGACAGCCAAGCAAAAGGGGTTTCCCCATAAAACCATCAGATCTCATGAGACTTATTCACTACCATGAGAGCGGTATGGGGGAAACTGCCCCTATGATTCAATCACCTCCCACCAAGTCCCTCCCACAGCACATGGGAATTATGGGAGCTACGAGTCAAGATGAGATTTGGGTAGGGACACAGCCAAACCATATCAGTATCCCTCCTGTGGGAGTGGCAGTGAGGAAACCTCTGCAGGACCCTTGCCAGCATACCCAAGACCCCAGGCCAGTGTTCCCAGGGCCTGTTCTGAGCTCCCTTGAGGGCGAAGCACCTTCTCCCTGTCAACGCCAGCTTTGCTCCAACTGCTAGAACAGGCTTCCTGCTCCTCCAGCCAGACCCACCCTGGCCACATCTCTGACCCCCGTCCCCCCACCCCATGGCTCTGATTCTCACCTCCTTCATCCTATCCCCCAGGATGTCAAATCTCCCATAGAGCTGTCCATCCACAGTTCTGGCTCTTCTATTCCTCAGGCCCACTCACCCCAGGCTCCTGGGCAGGTTTGGCCAATAGTAGGCCCCAGAGGAAGATTAGGGATGAGCGGGAGGAGGGGGTGCTGGTCCGCATCACCTCTCTGCTCGCTGCTGGGTCTCTGGCAGCAGCTCCCAAAGGCAGCATACCACACTCCATCTCCAGCCCCAGCTTCCCGGCCCCAAACATCACCACTGCCCAGCCTTCCTCCAGCAAGGTGGCTGTGACTGTCAGACATGCCAGCCCCAGGTTACTCAGCTTGCCCTGCTGGCTCCTCACCTCCTCTGCCACTTGGGCAGTAAGAGCCCTGCATTGCATTCTCTCTGTTTGAAATCCCTGTAGAGGTTTTGCTTTTGTTAATGTGGCTTTAACAGATACGTCTAGTTTGGGTTTCTTTTTTTTTGTTTGTTTTTTGTGTTTTGTTTGTTTGTTTGTTTGTTTGTTTGTTTGTTTGTTTGTTTTTGAGACAGAATCCCTTCTGTCACCCAGGCTGGAGTGCAGTGGTGCGATCTCAACTCACTGCAACCTCTGCCTCCTGGGTTCAAGTGATTCTCGTGCCTCAACCTCCCCAGTAGCTAGGATTACAGGCACGCACCACCACACTCGTCTAATTTTTGTAATTTTAGTAGACAGGGGGTTTCACCATGTTGGCCAGGATGGTCTCGAACTCCTGACCTCAGGTAATTCACCCACCTCAGCCTCCCAGAGTGCTGGGATTACAGGCGTGAGCCACCGCACCTGGCTGGCACATCTAGTCTTTAAAAGGAACCCGCAAATCTTTCCTTTGGCACTGCCTCACCCTCTGTCTGCACTCCGTCTCTCCCTTTCCCTCGCAACACCTCTTGAGAGCGTCACCACCACTCCCTTGTCCATCAGGGTTCTCTTCCAAAGTGGAGGGGACACTGTGCTCAGCTCTGCTCTTCCTCTCTTCTGCAGATCACCTCACTGGCTCTCGGAATGGCTGAGGCATTTTATGCATGACCCCCAGGAGGACAGAAGCAGCACTATCAGAACATGACAGACTTTCCAGAATTTTATGAAATTCTTCTAGTCACTGGTGTAGTCTGACTTTTTCAAGTGTTGAAACCTAACCCCCAGATGATGGTATTAGGAGGTGGGGCCTCTGGGAGGTGATTAGGTCATGGGACTGGAGGCCTCACAAATGGGATTAGTGCCCTTCTCAAAGAGGCCCCTGAGAGATCCCTCAGCACTTCCACCCCATGAGGACACAGTGAGAAGGTGCTGTCTCGGAATGAGAAAACGGGCCCTTGCCGGACATGGAACCTGCTGGTGCCCTGATCTTGGTCTTCCCAGCCTCCAGAGCTATCCAAAATACATTTCTGTTGTTTATCAGCTACCCAGTTTATGATGTTTTTCTATAGCAGTCCAAAAGAACTAAGACACCATGTATGGTAATGATAATAAAAATCACTGTCATCATGTAACACATTTTCTGCACATAGTGTATATTAGGCATCACTCCACTACATGTGTGACATTTAACATTTAACCCACATATGTATCCTATGATACAGGAAACGGTCTTTTATCCTCATCCCTTTAAATGGGGAAACCGGGGCCAAAAGGATTCAAAAGTCAGAGAACCCACTGTATGCCTATTCTGACTTCAATTTTCCTCTTCAGCTTAACTCCTCAACAAAGTCACGCTTACCTGGTGTCCCGTGACATATTCGCTAACCTACAGGTGGGAACTGAGGCATAGTGAGTGGGTGGGTGCCAGAGAATGCCTTGAATAGCCAATTAGCATAGGGCTTGGGGCCTGGGAGTGCACCAGGTGGGGCATTTCTTACCCAGGCTTATGGCATGTGGAGCTGGTGGGAATTACTTTTAATCACCTAAAAGAATACAAGGTGTGTGCCAAGGTAAATACTGCAACCAGGTCATCAAGCCAAGGGGGAATCTTCTGGGGTAGATGGCATAGCTGGACACTGAAGGAGCAGACAGCTTTGGGAGCAGCCGGGGACTGGGTCCAGAGGGCCTGCGGTCATTCTCAGCTGCTGTATGGGTGTCCTCTGTGCTCTGTCCCATGGTGGCCTGTCCAGACATTCCATGTATCATGCACTCTGCTACCCAGGTCCAAGCAAGCAGGGCCAGTGCCACAGATGATGGGAATGGGCTTCAAGTTTCAAAGTCCTGGGGAGCTGGTCAGGAGCGTGGTCCTGGGCTTGGGTGCTTGGGTATGGGTGCTGGGGCTCCCAGACAGTTGCTTGCCTTACCCGTGCCTGGGCCTTCTGGAATGCACCATACCGTTCCATGAGCCTCATGATCCAGGCCACAGCCGTGCCTCTGACCTGCTCTCCTGCCACCTCCCCTCACTCACTTTGCTGCAGTCACACTGGCCTGGATTTGTTCCTGTTTCAGGTGTGCTTCTCTTTGCATTTGCTGTTCCTCTTCCTAGAGCCTTTGTGGCTCACTCCCTCACTTCCTCCAGGTTTCTGCTGAACTGCCTTATTATCTGAGGGGACTTATCTGAATAGGCTAGAATTCCCACCCCCATCCCATCGCTCCTAACCCCTTTACCCAGCTTTACTTTTCCTCAGAGCCCCTACCACATGCTAAAAGATTCTCTGTAATGTCCTTCTTCCCCCAACCCCAACAGGATGACGACTTCTTAAGGGCAGGTGTCTTAGTCCATCTGGGCTTCTATGACAAAATACCACAGTCTAGGTGTTTATAAACAACAGAAAATTAGTCCTCACAGTTTTGGAGGATCGAGGTTCTGGCAGGTTCTGTATCTGGTGAGAACTTGCTTCCTGGTTCACAGATGATGCCTTCTAGCTGTCTTCTCATATGGCAGACAGGGTGAGGTGGCTCCCTGGGGTCTCTTTTATAAGGATGCTAATTCCAGTCATGAGGGATCCACCTTTATGACCTCCTCACTTCCCAAAGGCCCCACTTTCTAATACCATCATTTTATCACGTTGTGAGTTAGGATTTCAACATATACATTTAGGAGTGGGGGTAGACAAACATTTCGATCATAGCAGCAGGGATTTATGTCTTCCTGCTAGTATACTATTAAGGCCTGGAATGTAGTAAGTGCCCTAAAAATGAGTGGTGCTAGCAGAAATACAAAAAGACAAATGATCAAGGCTATTTATTGCAACCCTATTTATAATAATGGAAGATTACAAATGACAAATTTTCATGGATGGATGACTGGTTGAATAACAGTGGTGCTTCCATGTAATGGAGCATTAGGGTATAAAAGGAAGGAAGATGATCGGAGGCCACAGTGCAGTCATATTAGGTGATGAGAACAAAGAGAACAATATGTTTACATACAATACGCTTCCATATATCTCAGAAAGGTAATACAAATGATATGGCTTGGCTGTGTCCCCACCCAAATCTCATCATGAACTGTAGTTCCCATAATCTCCATGTGTCATAGGAGGGACCTAGTAGGAGTTAATTGAATCATGGGGGCAGTTACCACCATACTGTTCTTGTGATAGTGAGTTCTCACAGGATCTGATGGTTTTATAAGGGGCTTTTCCTCTGCTTCATGCTGCACTTCTCTATTGCCTGCCTCCATGTAAGACATGCCTTTGCTCCTCCTTTGCCTTCTGCCGTGATTGTGATGCCTCCCTAGCCATGTGGAATTGTGAGTCCATTAAATCTCTTTTCCTTTACACATTATAAATTATCCAGTCTTGGGTATTTCTTCATAGCAGTATGAAAATGGACTAATGCAGTAAATTGGTATTGGTAGAGTGAAGTACTGCTATTAAGATTTCTGAAAATGTGGAAGTGACTTTGGAACTGGGTAACAAGCAAAGGTTGCAACAGTTTGGAGGGTTCAGAAGAAGTCAGGAAGATGTGGGAAAGTTTGGAATTTTCTAGAGACTTGTTGAATGGCTTTGACCAAAATGCTGATAGTGATATGGACAATAAAACCCAGGCTGAGGTGATCTCAGATGGAGATAAGGAACTTGTTAGGAACTAGAGCAAAGGTCACTGTTGCTATGCAAGAAGACTGATGGCATTTTGCCCTGCCCTAGAGATCTGTGGAACTTTGAACTTAAGGGAGAGAATTTAGGGTATCTGGTGGAAGAAATTTCTAAGCAGCAAAGCATTCAAGGGGAAGAAGAGCACAAGAGTTTGAAAAATTTGCAGCCTGATGATGCACTAGGAAAGAAAAACTCATTTTCTGGGGAGAAATTCAAGCTGGCAGCAGAAGTTTGCATAAGTAGTGAGGAGCCAAATGCTAATCACCAAGACAATGGGGGAAAATGTCTCCAGGGCATGTCAGATACCTTTGCAGCAGCCCCTTCCATCACAGGCCTGGAGGCCTAGGAGGAAAAAATGGTTTCCTGGGCTGTGTCCAGGGCCGCCCTGCTGTGTGAAGCCTCAGGACTTGATGTCCTGCATCCTAGCCACCCCAGCTGTGGCTTCAGAGGGTACAAGCCCCAAACCTTGGCAGCTTCTATGTGGTGTTGAGCCTTTAGGGTCACAGAGGTCAAGAATTGAGGTTTGGGAACCTCTACTTAGATTTCAGAGGGTGTATGGAAACACCTAGCTGTCCAGGCAGAAGTTTCCTGCAAAGGCGAAGCCCTCATGGAGAACCTCTACTGGGGCACTGCAGAAGGGAAATGTGGGGTTGGAGCCCCCACAAAGAGTTCCCACTGGGGTACTGCCTAGTGGAGCTGTGAGAAGAGGGCCACTGTCCTCCAGACCCCAGAATGGTAGATCCACTGACAGATTGCACCATGCGCCTGGAAAAGCCACAGACATTCAATGCCAGCCTGTGAAAGCAGCCAGGAGAGGGGCTGTACCTTGTAAAGCCACAGGGGGAGAGCTGCCAAAGGCTGTGGGAGCCCACCTCTTGCATCAGTGTGCCCTGGATGTGAGACGTGGAGTCAAAGGAGATCATTTTGGAACTGCAAGGTTTAATGACTGCACTATTGGATTTTGGACTTGCATGGGGCTTGCAGACTCTTTGTTTTGGCCAATTTTTCCCATTTGGAATGGGTATATTTACCCAATGCCTGTACCCCCATTGTATCTAGGAAGTAACTAAATTGCTTTTGATTTTACAGGTTCATAGGTTGAAGGGACTTGCTTTGTCTCAGATGAGACTTTCAACTTGGACTTTTGAGTTAATGCTGGAGTGAGTTAAGACTTTGGGGGAATATTGGAAGGGCATGATTATGTTTTGAATTGTAAGAACATAAGACTTGGGAGGGGCCAGGGGCAGAATGATATTGTTTGGCTGTGTTTCCACTCAAATCTCATCTTGTTGTGAAAGGGACCTGGTGGGAGGTAATTGAATCATGGGAGTTGTTACCTCTAAACTGTTCTCGTGATAGCGAGTGAGTTCTCACAAAATCTGATGGTTTTATAAGGGGCTTTCCCCCATTTCATGCTGCACTTCTCTCTTGATGGCCATCGTGTAACATGTGTCTTTGCTTCTCCTTCACCTTCTGCCACGATTGTGAGGCTTCCCCAGCCATGTGGAACTGAGTCTGTTAAACCTCTTTTCCTTTATAAATGACCCAGTCTTTGGTATTTCTTTATAGCAGTAGGAAAATGAACTAATACAAGGAATATATGTATGTGTATATGTGTGTGTGTACATGCGCCTGTGTAAAAACAGTGCTGGTATAAATCTTAAAATTAAAAAACCGCTATCTCAGAGGAAAGGGATAGCAGGTAGAGAAGCTCAAATTCTTTGAATATGTCTTGTTTTGGAATTTGACTTGGGACATGTAAATATTTTTACATAGTTGCAAAACAAAATCACCATTAAAACCATTCATAAAAATAGAAGGCAAAATAGGACAAATTTCATGATATATGCATTTGATGTCATACCACACAAAGAGAAAGTATTTCAAGTGATTTCCAAATATGGTAATTACAGTATACATTCCAAGTGGGATATAATGTCAGGACCAAAAAAAACAACCAAACAAACAAACAAAAGCCAAACCAACCTCCCAAACCCCCAAGCCCTTCCCACCAAAAACCTGCTAAAGATCTTAAACAGTTTTCAGCAATTACCTTTTTGGTGATAGTGTTGGCATTCTTATTCGGAGGCTATTTGTGTGTGAGTAGAAAGCAAATCAGTAATGATGCTGGTGTCACTGAGAACCAGAATTTTCTGTATGGGAGAAAAAAGAATAGAAGTAAGATTAATCAATTTTAGTAAAAAGCCTACATCCAGAATCTGGATTGGAAGCTAGCAGTATGAATTAAGATGTGTTTTATCTTAATTTTTAGAAATTCCCTAGACTTCTTTTTTTTCTTTCAAGACAGAGTCTCTCTCTGTTGCCCAGGCTGAAGGGCAGTAGTGTGATCTCAGCTCACTGCAACCTCTGCCTCCCAGGCTTAAGTGATTATCCTGCTTCAGCCTCCCACGTAGCTGGGATTACAGGCGTGCACCACCATGTCCAGCTAATTTTTGTATTTTTAGCAAAGACAGGGTTTCACCATGTTGGCAAGGCTGGTCTCAAACTCCTGACCTCAGGTGATCTGCCTGTCTCAGCCTCCCAAAGTGCTAGGATTACAGGCATGAGCCAACACGCCCAGTTGGAAATTTCCTAGCTTTACAAAAGGCCTAGCAACAATGAATCACTATTAATTAGCACCCTTTGAACCTGGACTGTGGTCTCTAAATATCATTTCCCACAAAAAGGAACCAGGGCTCTTGAGAAGAGTTAATACAGATTCTGCAGTCAAGGAAAATGCAGGATGTGTCTAGAACTTGTCATAATATCAAAGAAACCTGTTGGAGATTACTATAGGCACATCCAAAGAACCCTGGAAGAGAACAGGCAAAGCTAAGCTATCACAACAGGAAGTAAACTCATGATTGCTTGGGGCCAAGATTTGGAGAAGGGTAAGTGATTGCAAAAGGATATAAGACAAAAGCCTACTGTTTTTCTTCTTGGGCGAATCTGAACCTGAAATTAAGGTTGATGTGTTTTGGAGAGCTTTGTGATAAGGTAGGCAGGTGACCACCAGAGACTTCCTTGAAAGCTCAGCTGGGGCAGATCCCAGGCACAGGAAGCCGAGATGGAAACTGCCCTTTCTAGCTGTTGCCTCTATTCTGCCCTCCTCCCAGATGATCTGTGGTTGTTTTCATTTTTCTGAGCTTCCGACTCATATTGTGAATGGCCCACTTGACCTCTAGATTGGATGTCTCATAGGCATTCAATGTTTCCAAATCTCAAGCTGATTTCTTGACCTCTCACCTGCAGCTTACACATTAACCTTACTTTAGGCTTTTCCATCTCTGGGAAACTACCACCTTCTGCTCAGTAGCTCAAGTCAGAACATGGAGTCCTCTTGACTTTTCTCTCCTCTACTGCTCCCAACCCCCAACCCATCAGCAAGAGCTGTCTGCTGTACCTTTGAAGAAGGTCTTAAATTGCCCTCTTGCCTCCTGGTTCACCAGGACTGCTCTGTGCAAACCACCACATATCTCCTTCACATTGTCAATGAAAAGAGTCAAACTCTGTAAAATATTTGAAGAGATTTATTCTGAGCCAAATATGAGTGACCATGGCCCCCGACACAGCCCTCAGGAGGTCCTGAGAACATGTGCCCAAGGCGGTCAGGGCACAGCTTGGTTTTATACATTTTAGGGAGACATGAGACATCAATCAAATACATTAAAGAAATACATTGGTTTGATCCAGAAAGGCGGAACAACTCAAAGCAGGGGCTTCCAGGCTATAGGTGAATTTAAACATTTTCTGGTTGACAATTCATTGAGTTTATCTAAAGACCTGGGATCACAGAAAGGAAATGTTCAGGTTAAGATAAAACATTGTGAAGACCAAGGTTCTTTTGAAGTCTTAAGGTGGCTGTCCTTTAGAGATAACAGATGACAAATGTTTCCTATTCAGATCTTTAGAAGGTGCTAGACTTTTAGTTAATCTCTTTAGGATTGGGAGGGTCTTGAAGAAAAAGAACTAGCTATGTTAATAGAGATTCTTTATAGATGCAAATTTTCCCCCACAAAAGACAGCTTTGCAGGGCCATTTCAAGATATGGCAAAGAAACGTGTTTTGGGGTAAAATATTTTGATTTTCTTCCTTGTCTCGTAATGTTATGCCAGAGTCAGGTTGGAAAGTAAGTCATCCTATATAGGGTTAAATTAAACCCATCTGATGAGAATTTATGATTTGTAGAACATGACTCCCCAGACCCTTGAGATAGAAATTCGGGCAAGATAAAAAAATCAGAGGATAGTCCTCAGGATCACCACGATGTCTTTCAAACTCACTGCTCTCAGAGCCACCTTCCACACAGCAGCCAGAGGAACATTATTCAACCAACTAGATCTTATCACGCCAGACAGTGGCTTCCCCTTGCACTTCCTGATTAAAATCCTGAATGTGGCTGGGTGCAGTGGCTCACGCCTGTAATCCCAGCACTTTGGGAGGCCAAGGTGTGTGGATCATAAGGTCAGGAGTTCAAGACCAGCCTGGCCAAGATGGTGAAACCCCATCTCTACTAAAAATACAAAAATTCGTCCGGGCATGGTGGATCATGTCTGTAATCCTAGCACTTTGGGAGGCCGAGGCAGGTAGATCACAAGTTCAGGAGATCGAGACAATCCTGGTTAACATGGTGAAACCCCATCTCTACTAAAAATACAAAAAATTAGCTGGGTGTGGTGGCAGGTGCCTGTAGTCCCAGCTACTCAGGAGGCTGAGGCAGGAGAATCACTTGAACCTGGGAGGTGGAGGTTGCAGTAAGTCAAGATTGCACCACTGCACTCCAGCCTGGGTGACAGAGCGAGACTCCATCTCAAATAAATAAATAAATAAAAAAATAAAAATAAAATCCCGAATGTGCCTTGCCAGGCCCTGCAGATGTCCCATCGCCCTGCAGTTATCTTATGCCACTCTCTTCTCTTTTGTTTTCTTGAAAATGCCTATCTCTTCATTTACCAAAAGGCCTTTGTTCCTAGTCCTGCACTTGGAATGCTCCCGATCTCTGCTGCATCCCTGGCCCCAGCAGAGCCCTGCTTTCCAACTCCATTGACCCCCCAGGACCCAGTGTGGATGCCAGATCCTCAGCAATGCCTTCTCTCCTCTCTCCAACCCCTGGTATTAGTCAGAGCTCCCTGCTATCCTAGGACACCACCTTAAGCACCCTTCTTACCTAGTTCTCTCTTCTGCCTGTAATTATATTAGGTTGATGCAAAAGTAATTGCATTAAAAGTAATGCAGAAACGACCATTACTTTTGCGTCAACCTAATACATTTACTTACAGGTTTATTTGTTAATGCTTGTCACCCCATGAAACTGTGGGTCCACGGGGACAGGAGCCTATTGGTTTTGTTACCTACCACTTCCTCCCTCACTGAGGAGCTCGGTAAATATTTGTTAAGTGAATGAATGGATTCATTGACACTGCTGATATCATATCAGCCCTTTTGTTAGAAGCCTTTAAAAACCTCCAGTCTCGGCCGGGTGCGGTGGCTCACGCTTGTAATCCCAGCACTTTGGGAGGCCGAGGCGGGCGGATCACGAGGTCAGGAGACCACGGTGAAACCCCATCTCTACTAAAAATACAAAAAAAAAAAAAAATTAGCCGGGCGTGGTGGCGGGCGCCTGTAGTCCCAGCTACTCGGAGAGGCTGAAGCAGGAGAATGGTGTGAACCTGGGAGGTGGAGCTTGCAGTGAGCCGAGATTGCACCACTGCACTCCAGCCTGGGTGACAGAGCGAGACTCCATCTCAAAAATAAATAAATAAATAAAAATAAATAAATAAAAACCTCCAGTCTCCTATAAGGCTCTATCTTCCTTATTCCAAATTGCTTCATACTTTGCTTTATTTTTTTTGGAGACGAAGTCTTGCTCTGTCACCCAGGCTGGAGTGCAGTATATGATCTAGGCTCACTGCAACCTCCGCCTCCCGCGTTCAAGCGATCCTTCTGCCTCGGCCTCCCAAGTACCTGGGACTACAGGTGTGTGCCACCATTCCTGGCTAATTTTTGTGGTTTTAGTAGAGACAGGGCTTTGCCATGTGGGCCAGGCTGGTCTCGAACTTCTGGCCTCAAGTGATCCTCCCACATCAGTCTCCCAATGTGCTGGGATTATAGGCGTGAGCCACCGTGCCTGGCCCATACTTGCTTTCAATTTATTTTTTTGCATCGCATACTTCCACTCCACACCCTATTGCTAGTTTCACCTCAGTGTAGCCACATTTCTCTTGGCCTCTGGAACTCTATTTTCCATACTAAAACCTTTATCATCCTTTAAAGTTCAGCTCCAACTTCACTTTTTTGGTGCGGTCTTTCCTTCTAGAAGTCTGTAACATTTGCTTGTAACACTCTTTAGCTCATGTTTCTTTCTTCCTCATAGTAAATCAGGTGCTTTAATATCTCCCTTTAACACTGAATTGAAAGAAGAAAAATCTCTTAGTTGTTGTGATATTCATCTAAGTTTGTAGCTCATAGGAGTTGCCAGAGAAAGATATGTTTGTCAAATTAATAAAAGCTTTCTTTAGTTAAAATACTGTCCTCTGCAGTTACAAGATTCCATCTCCTGGATCTTTTAAAGCGTTTGTATTTCTCAGTATAAAGCATTCACAAAAGGATTCACTTTAAACCTTGCTGTGGACTGATCCCGCTGGGGATTTTCTATTAATCATTTAGTATTGGGTATCTGGTGACGGCAGTTATAAGGAAAAGCAATGGGAGCAGAGAAGCAAAATCCTGCCCGAGGCACATGATGCTCTTTGCACAGCCTGGTCTTTGAGTTATCATCTTTGTAAATGGATATGGTGGCACAATTTCAGTGCCAAGAAGATAGACTGTTTTCATTTATTTTACATTGTACGTTAGGACCTAAATATAAATATTCCAGCTATTCATCTCAGCATGATTTGGTTGTGGAAACATAATCGGAATTGTCTAGGAGACGCAGGCAGTGTCTATTTTGGTCCTGGCACAGGAAACTCAGCCTTTGTCCATTTTTACAGTTTGATTTACAGGAGGTTAAAAATTCATAATGCAGCAGCTAACCTCCAGCAAATATTGTTTTTTGCATGAGCCAATTCAAACGCTCCCTCATCTCAGGTTTCCTGTTCAAACGGTCTAGAAATGCAGAGTTTAGCTGCTGCTACACCAGCTTAAACTACTGAAAATCAGCCAGCCTTTGCCCTGTGGAGATCAGGAGGGGCTCAGCCCAGAAGACAAAGAGAGGGGCTAGGGAGCCCTTCATCCACCTCTCAGGCACACTTTCTATGTCAGCTGCCTGATGCTTGTTATTTTACTTAATCTTCCAGTAATCTCATGGCGTAGACCCCATTAGCTTTACTTTTCAGAAGCAGGAACTGAGACAGGTTAAGCAACCTGCCTGAGCTTGCGGTACTGGTGAATGGCCAAATGGCTTGGCCTGACTGTCAGGCTGCGTGTGGGGCTTCCTGCTGCAGACAGGATGGTGGGATGTCTGCAGCTTGCTGCTGGCTGTCCTGCTGCCTGCATGCAGCGACGCAGAGAATTCATATTTGCATTTCAAATCAACTCACAGACCCCTAGTGGAAGTGGGGGGTTTTCATTTTCTTCTGGGCAACAACACAGAGCTGCCCAGTGCTTTATGAAGTGTGGACACATAAGAGCATCCTATAGTCAAAGCGTGGGCTACACATCTTGCTGTGCCAGGGGACAGATAAACCCCCCTTTCCCTGCGGACACTGCTATGGATGCCTCACTGTCCCTTCTACCTCCCCAGGCTCTCAAAGGCCCTATGGACGGCTCTGACCCACAGAAGCTTCTGATTGTTTGAAAGGAGCATCGGGGCCTAAAGGCTGCTCCATGGATGCTGCTGCAGGGTGCGGCTGTTCCAGGACTCAGGGCTTGTCAGGATCCCGCGTGTGTGAGTGCAGGCCCCAGAGACTCCGCACTAATTGCACCTGCTCAAAACTCTCTCCTAACTAAC
The DNA here is from genome assembly GCF_009828535.3 of Hylobates moloch. Taxonomy (NCBI): domain Eukaryota; kingdom Metazoa; phylum Chordata; class Mammalia; order Primates; family Hylobatidae; genus Hylobates; species Hylobates moloch. The sequence continues at coordinate 7,122,446 of NW_026652276.1, forward strand.
TGGACCATAGAGGCCGTGAGATAAAAAGACACTGGACTGGGCCAAGAAAAACACCCATGTAAACAGACAGGGAGACCAGGATGGAGGAAGCACAAAGGTGGCGGAATGACACCTGTGAGGTCTGCTTGGCAGTGCTGGGCTAAGTCAGGAGATGCAAGTGTTGCACTGGCAATGCCATGGCCTGGGAATTTGAGGAAGCCTCTCCAGGCTCCTTATCAGGACGCAGATTTAATGGCTGACCTAGAGCTACCTGAGCAGGCCGGATTCATACTCTATCACTTTCCATTAAAATATCCCGAAAACAGGCCGGGCATGGTGGCTTATGCCTGTAATCCCAGCACTTTAAGAGGCTGAGTTGGGGGGATCACCTGAGGTCAGGAGTTCAAGACCAGCCTGGACAATATGGTGAAACCCATCTCTTCTGAAAAATACAAAAATTAGCTGGGGATGGTGGTGGCCACCTGTAATCCCAGCTACTTGGGAGGCTGAGGCAGGAGAATTGCTTGAACCCAGGAGGCAGAGGTTGCAGTGAGAGGGGGTGAAATCATGCCACTGCACTCCAGCCTGGGCGACAAGAGCAAAACTCCGTCTCAAAATAAAATAAAATAAAATAAAATAAAAACATCTAACAGCTTGGAAAATTAGGGCCAATGTTGGACCTAGAGTTTAGGATGACTATTTGTATATTTTAGCGGAGCTTGGGTTTAATTGAGGAACACAGGGAACTCCCCCGAGTCCACTGCATGAGATCAGCGTAGCAGGTCCTAGAGAAGGGGGGAAAAGACTTTGACCCACTGGGTGATCCTTGTTTGAGTCCACATTAATCAGAAAACAGAGAGAGAGACACCCTCTCACTGCACAAGGACTATCTTTGAAGCCATCAGTGGTGTTCCTACTTTCATCTACCTCTATTCCTCCTCTCTATCTTTGAGCTCTAGTTCTCAACATGGTGGTGGGTGGCGGAAGTTCACTTGGCCACCTGCATGTGGACAAGGCAGTTCAAGGGAGGTTGTAATTCATGAAAACTTCTCTGGATAGAACAAACATTGAATCCACAGGGGGGAGAACACTCACCATATACCAGGAAAGACCAACACACTACATGGGATTTTTTAAAGGAAAAAGATAAAAATTCACATATATTCAGACAAAAGAGAAAAGAGGGCAGATTATTTAAAAACAAACAAAAATTAATCTGACATCAGACATTTCTTCTGCAAAAGCCAGGGGACGATGCCCCCAAATTCATACACTTCTAAGAGGTAAAAATTGAGTGAAAATTAGGCACAAAGACTATCATACCCAGCCACACTCGGTTATCCTCGGTTACATTGGGGATTAGAAAATGACCGTTCACATTCTCTTTTATCATTAGTTAAGAGATATTCTAGCCAACATAAAAGCAGTCAATATAAAGAATTAATTACCGAAAAAGAGCACCTTACTTTTTCACCCCTTTCGTTAATAAACATTTATCGAATGGTTGCAGGGTGCCAAGGCAGTGTGCTAGTAAGCAAAATTTTGAACAAAACCAGAAAGGTCCATGCCCTTGTGAAGCCCACAGTCCAAGGGACGAGAGGGAAATGAACAGGCAAACGCCTACCAGGGGACAGGTAACATAGTGGCATGGTGCATGGTGGTATGGTGACAGGGTGAGATGGTGGTGTGGTAACTTGATAACATAGTTGAGTATGACAGGGTGCATCATGACACAGTGGTACAGTAAGTAACATGGCGTCATGATATGATGAGGTGGTGGCATGGTGATCTGGCATGGTGATATGGTGATGTGACATGATGGCATTGTGGCATGATGATATGATATGGTGGCATGGTGATGTGGCATGGTGACATGGTGGTATCGTGACATGGTGGCATAATGATGTGATATGGTGGCATGGTGATATGGTGATGTGACATGACGGTATTGTGGCATGATGTGGTGATATGGTGGCGTGGTGATATGGTGTCATGGTGATGTTGTGACATGGTGACATGGTGGTATTGTGGAATGGTGGCATAATGATGTGGTGATATGGTGGCATGATGATGTGTGACATGGTGATATGGTGGCATGATGATGTGTGACATGGTGATATGGCATGATGATGTCGTGGCATGGTAACATGGTGGCATGATGATGTGGTGAGGTGGTGACATGGGGACATTGCAACGTGGTGGTATGATGTCATGGTGGTATGATGTCATGGTGGTATGGTGGCATGGTGGTGAGCTGATGTGGCATAGTGACATGGTGGAATGATGGCATGATATAGCATGGTGACATGATGGCATGGGTGGCATGGTGGCATTGTGATGTGTGGTAATGGGGTAGCATGGTGGTATAGGGGCATAGTGGCATGGTGGCTTTAGGGCATGGTGGCTTGGTAACATGGTAGATACGGTGATTCTAAAGAACCAAGCCCAGTTCAGGGTGGCCTGAACACAGGATAAGTGAGAACTGAAATGGATCAAACACAGAGACCACACAGCACCACAGCCCAGGAGGCCTAGGCAGAGGCTGTGTGGTCTTGATCACTAAGGCTCCGCCACTTCTTAGCTTAGCATCTGGCTCATAGTATAGGTCCTCAATAAATATTTATTGGATGAATAAATTAGTTACATTAAAATGGACTATAAAGAGAAAAAAAATCTCAAATAATTTTTACTTTATTAAAAATAGCAATGATAATATATGTCGATCTAGGTTTATAATGTGAAAGTAAATTAACAAAGACTAGGAAATAATCAAGTGCATAGGAAGAGATAAAGTGTAATAAATTTTAAATCTTATGTCAAAAGGAGTCAAAATAATTGCTTTATTCTTGACTTAGATAATTAGAGAACACATTTAAATAGATATTTTAAAAATTAAAAGTATTCATTGGTATAATTTTTAAAAATACCATCGTACGAATAACATGAATATAAAAGAAAGCTACAGTAAAGTGTAAAATGGAAAGCCTAACAAAGCAAGATGAGAGGCATAAGGGTCAAGCATTTTCATTAGGATGATAAATGTTGGCAGTTTAAATTCTGCTATGTCAAAGCAAAGTCTTATAATAGGAAGCAGAAATAGAACAATATGATAGAAGAAATAAATATTAAGGAGACCTCTTTTACAATTTAAAATAAAAGACTGGGGAAAGATAGGAAAGTCCACATGACAGAGAAAACAATTATTTCAATATCAAGAAAATGTAGGCATCAACTTGAGCCTTGAAGTGGCAATAAAAGTCATGTTGTGTTATGAAAGGCATTAGCAGTAAAAATGGTCCCCAGCCTTCATCTGCTGAGAAGCACAGTACTGGCATTGTATATTCATATTTTAAAAGTCAAGAAGAAATGATCAAAACACAACTATTAGGGAGAGTTTATCAATACCACTACTCTATGGTAGATCAGGAAACAATGAAAAGAGAATTAGTTGCATATGGCTGCCATAACAAATTGCCACAAATGTGATGGTTTAAAACAACACATATTGACTGTCTCACAGTTGTGCACGTCAGAAGGCTGTGATCAGTTTCACTGGGCTGAAATGGAGATGTCAGTAAGGCCTCACCGCCTCCAGAGGCTCTGGGGAGGACCTGTTTTCTTGCCCTTTCTTGCCTTTTCTAGCTTGGAGCTGCATTCCTTACATTCCCTGGCCCCTGGCCCCTCCCTCCACCTTCAAAGCCAGCGACATAGCATCCAGCTTCAGTGGTCACAAGGCCTTCTTCTTCTGTATCAAATCTCTCTCTGCCTCCCTCTTGTAAGGATGCTTGTGATTTGCATTTAGGGCATACCTGGATAATCCAGGTGAGAAAAGAAAAATAGCTGAGAGCAGTCTGAACGATGTGGGCAGAACTTACCAGGCTCAGAGACTTGAGCATAGGGCTTCATTCTCACCCCGCCCTTCCACACCTATGCTGGGGGCAATTGTTTAAAAGCATTTCAGACCAGCTGTCTCGCCCATGTATCCTGTTCCTGGAATTAGTGATACAAAAGACAATGTATAGCCATTCAATAGACTATGTTATTTTAATGTAAATTCTTGGTAAACAGCTTAGGAACTGCCTCTTCTTCTTTTCTTTAAAATCCCACTTGTAACTGCTATTAATTAGAATGTAGATTCAGGGCAATTTGGATCTATGCTCCTGGGTTGCAGTCCTCAAATTTGGCCCAAATAAACTCTCTACTTTATTAATTTTGCCTCAGTTTTTTTTTCCTTTAAGTTGATTTAGGATAATCTCCCCATCTCAAGACTGTTAATCACATCTGCAAAGTCTTGTCCTATAAAGTAATAGCCAAAGGTTTGAGGGATTAGGGCCTGTATATCTTGAGGGGCCACTGTTCACCCTATCACAATGATAATATTAGACTTAGAGAAGATAAAGCTCATACTAATAGGACTACTGATTTTTGAATGTCCATGGAACATTTACAAAAGTTGCATATATTTGGCTCTATAAAATCCTCAAAGCAAAACTTGTTATTCACCAACATAATTTTCTAAAATTCAAGATTTATAACAAACATTTAGAAAGGATAACCCAATTAGTTAAGATACAACAAATAAAATAAAAGCCTTCCCAGATAACTAATAGGATATCAAATATTATTTCAGATTATTTAGAAAATTATTAAAAAGGAAGATACTACATAACTAAGGCTTTCCAAGGTATCTGGAGAGGCCAATTATTAACCCTAAATTCTTTCATTTCCAAATTAAGAAGAAAATAAATATGTAAGTTATCATTCAATGCAGGGAATTAGAACATAATATAGATGAAATCAGAAATTAACAAATTATAAGGTGATAGGATTAATAAGTGAAACAAAAAATGATTTATTTGCAAAGACAATAAATACCTCTGCCCAGTGTAGTCAAGGAATAGAGAAACCGTAGAAAAATAAACCTAGTGAAGGTCTTCATTTCTCATTCCTATCAACACATTACAATGTTACTTTGGTGGCTCTGGACAGAAGACAAAAACAAGTAATATACATTTGATATGAAGAAGATAGAAGTATTACTATTTGCAGCCAGCACGATTGTATATAAACACCCCAGTTTGTCAATCAAAATAATATATGGATTGTTGATAGAATTCAGTGGCTGATTCTGAAAGTAATATATAAAAAAATCAGGTCTTTATAATGTCTATAACCACTTGGAAAGCATAAAAATAATAATTATAGATACTATTATTATTACACACCAAAAAAATAAGTAATACCAATATTTACATAACATGTCTTGAATGATAAGACTATTTTGTATGATTAAATTTCCCAACTTACATAATTAAAATAATTCCAAACAAAGTCTCTATACTATTTTTGGGGAAACTTGATAAAATAAATCCAAAGTTCATGTGGAAGAAGAAAGTGTTGAGAATAAATTTTACATGTTTTGAAAGAAAGTATTATGAGGGGAAGTGACTTTTCCAAATATTAAAAATGCTGTAAAGCTGTGTTGATTTTTAGTTCATATAGCCCTATTATTAGAGAAGGAGTTTGAATATATGATGAAGTTGGCAAAGGCAAATAGTATGAGAAGTCATGGATTATTTAATGGAAAATGCAGACACTGCTAGTTAGAGGGAAATGTGTTGGCTAATGAAATATGTGGCAAAGCAACTTCCTAGAATATGTTAACTGGGTATGCAGGTGGGTTATTAAAGTCCTGATAAGTCACAAGTTCACAAAGAATATATACTCCTTGATCCATAGAAGAGGTGGTCTGTAGATGTTCCAAGAGAAACCACTGTAGCCTATTGAACACACCCTGCCATACCATAGAGACTGAGCCACAGAGAGAACCAACACCACATACCCATCCTGTTTTCTCAATCCCAAACAGAAGACCAAGAATCACCAGGCAGAGGAGGAGACCTAAACTCCGTGCAAGAAAAATAAAATCTTAAGTCCCCAAAGTCACTATGCCAGAGGCAAAAAGTTCAGCCTGTGAACTGATTCACACAAAACAAAACAAAATACACACAACAGAAACAAACAAACAAACAAAACCTGCCTTTCTTTGTTCCCAGAGAGCTGTAATTTCACATGCTAATTTTATCTTATGTAAAATGTAGATTTACTGAGCTTGAGAGGAATACATTATTGACTTTTCCCCCTACTCCTCTCTTTTTATGTAAAATGTCAATGCAATGAGCACTAATCAGAGCCTCACAAGAATGTAACTGCTTGCCTCATTGCCTGCCCCCCTTTTTTTTTCTTTCCTTCTTTCACTCCTGTCTGCTCTTTGCCTTTAAATATTGTTGTTCATGAAACTCTCTTCGGATAAAGCACAGGCCACAGATCCTAGTGTAACTTGTGTTTTTTTTTTTCCTGGGTGCATCCTCAACTTTGGCAAAACAAACCTCTAAATTGATTGACATTTGTCTCAGATACCTTTTGATTTCTAGCTCAAACAAGAAAGACTTGGACAAAGAAACAGAAAAAAATATAAACAGAAAAAATATGGTAGTTTGGGATACAGAAAATATCTAAGAATAATATTCCAATTAATAGAGAGATGTAAAATTTTTAGTACATAAACCAAGAACAAAATATTCTGAAAAAGAAAGAAATGGAAAAGAACAACTATATGAGACTAAAAAATAAAGGTAGAGTCAGAAAAATTTTTCCCAAACATAAAAAGATGAAAAAATGAGAGATATGATGAGACATAAGGGTCACAGAAAAAGAAAACAGAGAAAACAGTGGAATCATCAGATAAAAAACAGAAATGATTGAAATTGATGAAGATAAAACTTCACACAAAAAGCACCTGCTCCACCATGAATTATAAATGACCCATCCCTAAGTGAATCTTATAGCCTCTGTGATCATGTTTCCCTTTGAATTGAATTCTAGAAAGTATAGAAGTTGTTTCAAGCTTTTGTCTAGAAAGGTGCTCAGGGACTGAACATTTTCATACTGCGCTTGATTATCTATTTTCAGTTTGTTACCACCACCACTGCACCTCCACCACCACCATATCACTGCTACCAGCACCATCATCACCATTACCACCACCATCACCACCATAACCACCACCACCATCACCATCACATCACTACCATTACCACCACCATTCACCTTCACCACCAACATAATCACCACTACCACCATCACCACCAAAACCACCATTGTCACTACCACTGTCACCACCATCACCACCCACCGCTGCCACCACCATAACCACCATTATCACCCACCACCACCACCACCATCACCACCATCACCACCATAACCACCACTATCACTACCACTGTCACCATCATCACCATCATTACCACCACTGTTACCACCATAACCACCATCATCACCGCTACTACCCATCACCAGCACACCATCACCCTCACCTTTACCACCATCACTATAGGCATCTAAGGCTGGGAACTACATTTCCCAGAATCCCATTCCTTGTGCAGATTTGCTTTAGAGTTTCTACTTACATAAGATGAGGAAAGTGGAACTGATAGTTGCCAGGTCTGAGCCTAGGCCTTAGGAAGCATCATGAATTTCCATTTGCCAGCCCGTGCTCTGCCTTCACTATGGAAAGAACATGCCCCAACTGGCCTCTCTGGTCCTAGGAGGGTGAGAGACTCTTGGAGCAGAGTCAGCAGGGCCTGCAGTGAGAGAGGCCCCCAGTTGACTCACAGGCTTATGAGTGCAAAGGGAATGCTGCAGTGGTCAGCCACGGAGGTTTTGTCATTGTCCACTATGCAGCACTTTTGCAGTACTAGTTGAATAATACAGGTGCACTGACCTCATCTTACTTTTCCTATCCTCGTTTTCCATTGTTCCCACAGTTTTCTTCTCTTACTTTTAAAAATTCCATTTTAATACATATATAGTAGTGAGAAGCCTCAAACACTTTTCAGAATAGGTGAAGCACAAATAAGAATGCCATAAAATATTTTGGAGAATGCGACTTTATCCCTTTTGAATTCCACGCATGCTTCCGATGATTTGTAAATGGTATCATGTGACGGTTCTTAATATTAGTTTGGAATGTAGCTGTTAAGGAGAAACCTAGGATAAAGAAGTCACATGAGAATAATGTCCAATCACTTCTGCCATGGAGGGAGGAAGAATTTTGAAGCCAAGTGGAATATTATGAGCAGGTGATATATATTAAAGTAATGCAAATGAGCTAACGGCTGAGTTGAGAGTAATCATTGGCACATATATTTGTCTCATTCTTCTTTTTTCTTTGAAGAATCCTGTGCTTATATCTTTTTTACATCAAGAATTTTCTTCTACTTTGCTCATCTCCAACTTCTTTATTGTTTTGAGATTCATTGCAGTTATAAATTCTGAAAGAAGAAATCTCAAAGTCACAACATAATTAAATCTTAAGCAGAATTATGTGATAAATTATTACAATTATCTTCATTTTATAGGCCAAAGTGCTAGTATGCTTCAGAATGCTTTTTATGTATTGTCCCTCATTCTCCAAATTTAACTTTTTATAGCTTTCTATAAATGAGATTGTAATATCTCTAATGTTCTGTGATCTGAGAACACAGCATCAATTGATAATGATGAAAGAAGAAAATCAATCACCACCAATACAAAACCCTAGGGGAATCAACCAAAGTGGAAAACTACATATTTTGTGCAGAGGCTTAAAAGAAGGGAAAATTATGGCTTTGTTAGCTCTTCTCTCCATTCTGCAAGCATATAGCAGGTCTGTGTAATTTATTTTTGAGGCTACTCACTGAGACGCAGTGAGTGCTTGCTGTGAAATGGTTCATTAATTCTCATCCTATTTTGCTCCTCCTATTTTGCTGCATTGAAGCAGATGATGATTATTAACCTAGCAACATGGGGAAATAGGCAAGTCACTCTGAGCCCCTGGGATGGGGAAACATTGCTAATTGTGTGTGGACAACCAGATTTTTCTCCCTGTGTCATAAACGTAATGTTTTTCTTTCTCTTCATTTATCTAAGTCCTGTGCTGCAGTGGTGCAGTTCAGCATAAGAATGTTTGTGTCCCACTCTGAGCTCTTTTGTGATAGTATTTTTTAACACAGAGGGTCCCAACTTACCATGGTTTGATTTGTGATTTTTCAACTTTGCAGTGCTACCCATACAACTATTCTGTTTTTGACTTTTAGTACAGAAGTCAATAAATTACATGAGATATTCAACACTTTATTATAAGATAGGCTTTGTGTGAGATGATTTTGCCTAACTGTTGGCTAAGGCATGTTTAAACTAGGCTAGGCTAAGCCATAATGTTGGGTAGGTGAGGTGTATTGAGTGCATTTTCAACTTATGATATTCTCAACTTACAATGGGTTTATTAGGACATAACCCCATTGTAAAGGAGGAGGATCTGTATATGCAACTGGGAGGGTTTTGTCCCCCCATCTTGAGGGCAGGCTAGTTTTGAGGACTGGTTGAGGGAGGGGCAGATTCCACACTTAGAGGGTGAGGGGTGCACTAATGTGGAGGGTTAGATGGTGGTCTCTGAGACAATGTTCAACGGAGGGTAGAAGGTGCTAGCAACCTGCCCACTAAATCTGTGCAAGCCTTGGGAGAAGCGATGGCTTTATGCACAGGTGTCAACCTACTCAGCTCAGTTACTGGAGATGGCGCTAAGCCCAGGCTGTACGGTGCAGGATCTGGGGTCTCTCAGCTTCAATTCTGCCAACTAATGTGGGACACATCTGGCTGGTATGATATTCAGGGTTGTGTCCAAAGGGCGAGGGTGCCTGCACTGAGGGACAGATGCGAGAGGGGACAGTCCCTGCTTCAGTCACATGGAGGTACTCATCCAATTTTCCGTAATGGTATAGAAGAGAGCAAAGGAAAGGAGCTGGTGGCCGGTGACCCCGGGGTTGAGAAATCGTGCAGCAGGGCAACGACCACAGCAATGCAGCCAAGGCCTGGGCTGGCCAGAGGACAGAGCGACTTTCCTGGTTTTCTCTCGACCCTGTGAACGTGGCTGGGGTGTAAGTGAGTCATGGTGAGTGAGCTCTGGAATTCTTTGATCCATCAGGAAAGGAAGTGGGATTCTTGTAAAAGCAAGAAAAATGATCTTGTGGGGTAAGAAATAGGCTTAAACCATGTGATGGTTTAAACCAAGGAATGAAGGAGATTTGACCTCATGTTTAAGCCAGGCTGAGGGAATGAGTTGTGTCTGCTACAGAGACCATATATTTATGAAGTGCAGCAAAGCCTTCCACCTCCTTGTGCTTTTCTAAACATAGTTCTAGGAATGTACTAGAAAACACTCAAATAACAGAAAGGTTGTGTCAGAAGAACAGTATTTGTTTAACGTCCTCGTACACGTAGAACAGGAGTCACGTTCAAGGGAAGACTGAAGGCAAAGAAAGTCAGAGTATGAAACAGCATGTTCATCGGAAACAGAATTTTATTTCCGAGAGGGAGCTTGACTGGGGTTTGCCGGCAGGCAGAGTGATGGCAGTGAGAGACTGAGTTAGTTGGCGATGGCTGCCTAACAAGTGATCACAAACTCAGCAGCTGAAAACAACAAAACAGCCTATCCTCATCATTTACAGATTCCGTATTTGTGAATTCTCCCACTGCTGAAATTGATTAGTAACCCCAAAATGGATACCCGAGGTGCTTTCGTGCTCATTGGTGGATGTGCACAGAGCTTTGAAACATTTGAGTCACCAGAGGTGCACATCTCACTGAGTTGAACAGAGCAATGCTCTGCCTTCTTGCTCCAGCTGGCACGCTGTAAACAATTGTCCTTTTCACAGTCTATTTAGTGCCATGGTTCATCACTGATTTGTGTTTTTGATGGTGATTTCACTGTTTAAAATGGTCCCAAGCACAGCACGGAAGAGCCGTCTGGTGTTCCCAAGCATGAGAAGGCTGCGATGTGCTTCCTGGAGGAAATCTGTGTGTTAGACAAGTTTCATGAAGGCATGAGTTGTGGCGTTGTTGGCCGTGAGTTGTTCAATGTTATAAATCAACAATATATATTAAATCAGGTGCCTGTCAATAGAAACACACATAAAACAAGGTTACGTATTGATCGGGCGAACAAAAAATGTTGTGACCAGAGACTCATAGGAGCCTAACCCTGCATTCCCCATAGCAGCAATGGTATTTGCTAATTCGGTGTTCATGGTGACTTCACAGAACATAACTACGGTGTATAATGAGAATCGACTGTGCCTTTATCCTCTCACGACTTCTGTGGGTCAGGAGACTGGGCATGGCTTAGTTGAGACCTCAGGTTCTTCCAAGGCTGTGGTCAGGTATCAGCCAAGCTGCGTTCCTCTTCCAAGCTCGTGTGGTTGTTGGCAGAATTCAGTCCCTTGTGGCTCTACACTGAGTCCTGTTTTCTAGCTGGCTGTAGCTGCAGCTGCTCTCAGCACCTAAAGGCTGTCTGCAGTTCCTTGCCATGTGATGTTCTTGCAGGATAGCAGCTTATGTCTTCAAGTAATCTCACTCCAGTCAGCTGTGAGAGTGTCTCCTACAGCAGCAACCAGGGACTGGTTTCATGGAAGACAATTTTTCCATGGACCAGGGGTGGGGCGAGGGGCAGTCTCAGGATGATTCAAGCACATGACATTTATTGTGCATGTTCTATTATTATTACATTGTAATATATAATGAAATAATTCTGCAACTCGCCATAATGTAGAATCAGTGGGAGCCTTAAGCTTGTTTTCCTGCAACTAGATAGTCCCGTCTGGGGGTGATGGGAGACAGAGACAGATCATCAGGCATTATATTCTCATAAGGAGCAGACAACCTAGATTCCTCACATGTGCAGTTCCCAATGGGGTTTGTGCTCCTATGAGCATCTAATGCTGCTGCTAATCTGACAGGAGGTGGAGCTCAGGTGGTAAATGAACAATGAGGAGTGGCTGTAAATACAGATGAAGCTTTGCTCGCTCACCCGCCACTCACCTCCTGCTGTGCAACCTGGTTCCTAACTGGTACCAGTCCATGGCCCCATGGTTGAGGACCCCTGACCTATAGCATAACACAATCAGGTGGGTCACTTTCTACCACCTTGAATGTAACATTACCTTTAGTGAGGGGCATCCCATCACCTCTGACATCCTCCATTGGCTAGAATCAAGTCCCAGGTTCTACTCAAGGGGAAGGGTCACACAAGCCTTGACTCATGGGGGAACCACATTAAGATGCAGCTGCTGTACAGACTGACCCCAAATCTTCCAGAAGTCTCCATGCAAACCCAGGAAAGATGAGATGTCACTGATTACTCAGGAAAGAGCTAATAATTTGGAAATTCATGTCAACAGAGGATGGGTCATCAAGGCTGTGTCTTGGTGGAGAAAGGATGCTGTGTGGGAGGTCTCCTGGGTCTTTGCCCCAGCTCTATCAGTACCTGCGAGGATATCGCAGGGCCTCAATTTTGTCAGCTCTGCTTAATGGGCTGTGTGGTTAGAAACCCATGGATACGTGCACTGCAGACATTTCTAAATGAATAAAGTGATGAGCTCAACGCGTCACAGTTGGTCCACAGTCAAACTGTGGGGCAAGTGCCCAGGGAAGCCCTGCTTCTTCCTATTTTCTTTTTGTTAAGAATTCTTCAGAGGGCCCCCATTTCATGATGCAAGTTTTAATGGAATGAAAATCGAAACACCCAGAATTTTAGAAATCATTATATTCGCTGCTACCCAGCTCTAAAATTTGCCAGGAATCCCCATTATCCACATTAAGCACACCCACAATGTGCACATCCCTGCCTGACAGGCCCATGGCCAGGGTTCTCAGCAACATCTGCTCTGCTGTGGGTCCTGTGGTTCAATAAGAATTGGGGTGAAGGGTGTGCACAGGGTACCCAGAAGTGGTTCCGTTATGGGCATACATGTTATCAGAGGTAACTCCATAATTATTTACTTAATATCTCTGACAATCCATATAGTGCTACTGAGGCAGCTGTAAGCTACCCATGCTCCTCCTGGATCTAGGAATACAGAAAGGATTGGGTTTTCTGGTGTCTCCAAAGTGCATGAGCATGTGTGGCCTAATTAAGTTCCACTTGGGTGGAATACACATCAACGGGGCCTTTCTCTTTAAGAATTGTTTCAAGACTACAGTCCTTTTGTTTAAGAATGGCTTTGTTTGCCTTTTATTTGGAGTTCAAAAGCTATTAGCCATCTGAGTTCCTGCCTCTTCCCTGGGCACTCAGACGCAGACTGCAGATGGCCAAACAAAGCCCGGTTCTTGTGCCCCTGTGCCCCAGGCCGGATTTTCCCGGCCCTTCCTCTAATATAGCATCTTACACTAACATTTGCTTTTTCAAAGCCATCTTTTCCGAACAAAAGCTTCTTTCTATAGATGACTCCTACTAAGCCTCCCCTGCCCCCAAGGTTATTTGCTTCTAGCCCTTTACAGAAACATATCTCAAAGTTCTCAATTCAGCAAGAGGCAGGCAGCCTGGACCAGAGATTTTCCTCCCGTCTCAGCCCTGACTGGTCAAATCAGGTCCTTTCTTTCGGATTCGATGTTATTTCTGTGTAAAAAAAAGAGGCTGTTAGATGATCTCCAAGTTCTTTTTTTCTACTCTAAAATGCTAACGTGAGGTGTGGGAATGCAGAGTAACTGCTATGCCTAGCTCCCAGCACTCCCAGGGAAGCAGAAGTGCCTACTCAACATTCAGATTCCTGGGCCCTGCCCAGACCAACTGGACTTGAATCTTGGGAGGTACAGTCTGGGAATTTATATTTATAGCAAGCCCCCCTAGGTGTTTCAGACATACAGATTTAGAAGCAACGGGATGGCATTTGTTTAGAGCAGCATGTTTCTGCTTGCAAGAATAAGCAGTGCATTTAGAACAGCGAGAGAACACCTGCTTATGCTGCCGGTTAAACAGGCTCTGGCCTTTCTTTAGGAGACAGGTGTGTGGTGTTTGGCTCAGGAAGAAAACATAGCAAACAGCTATGGAAACAATGATCTCTTAAGCAAATATTTGCCTCCCCTTCCCCACCCCCCCAACTTTTATCCCAACTTCAACCTCGGTGGTGAGCAAATACAAGTTTAGAAGGTGCAGAGGCACTAAAATGATGGCCATAGAAAAAGCAGTGGCCCCTCTTCGTTTTGATAACTCCATCCTTTTTGCCAATCTCCCTGAAGGAGATTGAACCTCTCTGTTATTTAGTCTTATTTTATTTGGGGACTGGAAGATGGTCTTCCTAGTCATTTACCTAGCTTTCTACCCATGAGTACACACATCAAAACTTTATCAGGGAAGTAATAGGTGTCATTTGTCCCCGTTTTGAGGACTGATAGAGGCTCGGTGATCATCCTACCATAAGATATTGAAGGAAGGCAATCTCTGCTTCATTTTCCTGAAACCATTTCCAGCTGCAGGCCTGCTGGCTTTTACCTGCTTAGATTAATGAACGGAATCTCAGGTTGC